>NW_025334741.1:0-124389 GCF_014858855.1 Bufo gargarizans | reverse complement strand
CAGACTCAGTTTTATACTGACTTTAAAACCAGCCTCCAGGGGCAGATTAACTGGACAGGTGTGCTTGACTGCTTGGAGAACGCCACGCCTCCAATACGTACTACAAAGAGAAAATATGGAAAATTCAGCCCGCACAACCCCTAGCAGGTGCAGATTGCTGTGGCGAAATAGAGATATAAATGTAAAACACAAAATGCAATCGCACTCTACAACCAGCACTCTGCCCTGCCTTTATGCTGGATGTTGAATAAGGCATTGGTGTACATTTTGGCCAAAGCGTAATAAGCCACTCACCACGTCAAGTCGCCTTCATGAGTGGTCCCTAACACTAGTTCCTACCTTTTATGGGCCATGACAGCCACATAAAGTCCAGGGAGCGCAGGCACAGCATGCACGCCAAGCACACTCTGCTTTTAACCCCGTCCGGTGCCATTACAGGCTTTCAACGGATCCAGGGATGCAAGTACCCACATGCATGCTGAGCCCACTATATCTTCTCCTGGAGCCTTATGGCTACTGGTAGGTGCTGTATAAGCAGACTCAGTTTTATACTGACTTTAAAACCAGCCTCCAGGGGGCAGATTACTGACAGGTGTGCTTGACTGCTTGGAGAACGCCACGCCTCCAATACGTACTACAAAGAGAAAAATATTTTTCTCTTTGTAGTACGTATTGGAGGCGTGGCGTTCTCCAAGCAGTCAAGCACACCTGTCCAGTTAATCTGCCCCCTGGAGGCTGGTTTTAAAGTCAGTATAAAACTGAGTCTGCTTATACAGCACCTACCAGTAGCCATAAGGCTCCAGGAGAAGTATATAGTGGGCTCAGCATGCATGTGGGTACTTGCATCCCTGGATCCGTTGAAAGCTGTAATGGCACCGGACGGGGGGTTAAAAGCAGAGTGTGCTTGGCGTGCATGCTGTGCCTGCGCTCCCTGGACTTTATGTGGCTGTCATGGCCCATAAAAGGTAGGAACTAGTGTTAGGGACCACTCATGAAGGCGACCTTGACGTGGTGAGTGGCTTATTACGCTTTGGCCAAAATGTACACCAATGCCTTATTCAACATCCAGCATAAAGGCAGGGCAGAGTGCTGGTTGTAGAGGGCGATTGCATTTTGTGTTTTTACATTTATATCTCTATTTCGCACAGCAATCTGCACCTGCTAGGGGTTTTGCGGGCTGATTTCATATTTTTCTCTTTGTAGTACGTATTGGAGGCGTGGCGTTCTCCAAGCAGTCAAGCACACCTGTCCAGTTAATCTGCCCCCTGGAGGCTGGTTTTAAAGTCAGTATAAAACTGAGTCTGCTTATACAGCACCTACCAGTAGCCATAAGGCTCCAGGAGAAGTATATAGTGGGCTCAGCATGCATGTGGGTACTTGCATCCCTGGATCCGTTGAAAGCTGTAATGGCACCGGACGGGTTAAAAGCAGAGTGTGCTTGGCGTGCATGCTGTGCCTGCGCTCCCTGGACTTTATGTGGCTGTCATGGCCCATAAAAGGTAGGAACTAGTGTTAGGGACCACTCATGAAGGCGACCTTGACGTGGTGAGTGGCTTATTACGCTTTGGCCAAAATGTACACCAATGCCTTATTCAACATCCAGCATAAGGCAGGGCAGAGTGCTGGTTGTAGAGTGCGATTGCATTTTGTGTTTTTACATTTATATCTCTATTTCGCCACAGCAATCTGCACCTGCTAGGGGGTTGTGCGGGCTGAATTTTCCATATTTTTCTCTTTGTATACGTATTGGAGGCGTGGCGTTCTCCAAGCAGTCAAGCACACCTGTCCAGTTAATCTGCCCCCTGGAGGCTGGTTTAAAGTCGTATAAAACTGAGTCTGCTTATACAGCACCTACCAGTAGCCATAAGGCTCCAGGAGAAGTATATAGTGGGCTCAGCATGCATGTGGGTACTTGCATCCTGGATCCGTTGAAAGCTGTAATGGCACCGACGGGGTTAAAGCAGAGTGTGCTTGGCGTGGCATGCTGTGCCTGCGCTCCCTGGACTTTATGTGGCTGTCATGGCCATAAAAGGTAGGAACTAGTGTTTAGGGACCACTCATGAAGGCGACCTTGACGTGGTTGAGTGGCTTATTACGCTTTGGCCAAAATGTACAACCAATGCCTTATTCAACATCCAGCATAAAGGCAGGGCAGAGTGCTGGTTGTAGAGTGCGATTGCATTTTGTGTTTTTACATTTATATCTCTATTTCGCCACAGCAATCTGCACCTGCTAGGGGTTGTGCGGGCTGAATTTTCCATAAAATATTAAAAACATCTCAATTTATTCGGTATTGAGAATGAGCACCACGTGCAGAAAAACATGCAGGTACACACTTTTACCTGCTATTAATGAGGTTATTAATAGTTGTCAGAGGAATGTTCTGCCACGCTGAATGCTCTTGGGCTTGCAAATCATCAAGATCTGCTGCTGACAGCTCCCCTTGCAATTGTGGACTAATTACGTCCCAGATGTGCTCGACGTGAGACATGTCCACAGACGCTGCAGGCCATGGTAGCACGTTTAGGCCACGCAGATTACTTACAGTAGCACAAGAAACATGCAGCCTATTGTTGTCCTGTTAAAAAATGACTCCCTGGACACTTTGGAGAAATGGCTGTAACACTGGTTCCACAGCCAAATAAATGTAACGCTGAGATGTTAGTGTATCTGATAAAGAACTAGAGGCATCTGGCTACTGTACATTATGTCATGCCACCCCACACCATAATCCTAGGCAGGGGTGTCGGTAGGTCAAAACATTCGGGGCTGGAGCCCCGGATGTTTTGTCCAGTGCCTCGAATGTTTATGCTGGTGGGATTTTTTTTTTTTTTATTAGGCTATTCCTAGCCATCTGGGCAATCTCACAGATCATCCCCCAACCCCCTTGTACTTGTTCAGCTACTTGTAGGCTGCGCGGGCATGAGTTCAGAACCAATTCTGTTCTGCGGCACGTGATCCTGCGAGACCCACCACGGGAGGTCACGGGTCCTGCGGGATCACACGCTGCAGAACAGAATTGTGGACCGAAGTGACTGAAGTTCTGAACTCATGCCCGCACAGCCTGCAAGTAGTGTAACAAGTACAAGGGGGGTTGATAGGTTCCAACTTTTTGATTAGTTTAAACTGTAGTTTGGGGGTTTGCTTAATTTTAAATTAAGCTGACTATAGGTTAGGATGATCTGTGGGGTTGCCCAGATGGCTAGGCCCTTCACTGTAGTTATTAACCTCTTTCAGCAGTCCACCATTCACTGAAGGGGGGGGACTGCTGAAAGGGGTTAATAACTACTGTGAAGCCCCCCCCCCCCCCCTGGCGATGAGGGCATGGCTTCATGGGGTTGGGGCGTCGCTTCACGTGGGCTCGTGCCCCGGATGTCTTCAGACCCTAGCAACACCCCTGATCCTGGGAGAAGGACCAGTGTGACGTTCCCCTGTGAATGCCTCTTCATAGCATTGCCTATATGGTCTCCAGACCAAACTATGGCTATCATTGCATCCAAATCAAAAGCGGGACTCTTCTCTGAGGTTGAGAGACCATTCCCTACAAATTCCTATCCAATTTCATTTGCAGTACAGAATGGATCACTACATGACATTCTTCAAATCATACTAACCGTCCATGCAGAGGTTCACGTCTGTGCACCTCGCTGTCATTCCAGTTCCTCATTCTGCCAACCACCAGGACATGTAATGTTGAACAGTGATGACTACTCGGCCTAGGCACATCTGTTGCACAGATAAACCAAGGTCTCTCAGTTCAAGGATTCTGTCTCTCTCTGTTTTCAACAAGTGGAAATAACTTGCATGTTGACGAACAGGAGGCATCACACAATCATCCCACATGACTTAATCTAATTTTTTGGGTATCTTGTGGCTAAAAAATTGCTTTCAACCAGAATTTTATGCCTCACACATACTACAGATTGGAATTAGATGCTTTTAAATTTGACACCAGCTACTTCCTCAATTTGCATAACCTTATGGCTTGTCCTTCATGAGGTTGCAATTTCAATGTTGAGAAGTGTATAGGTGCGGGTGTGATATCTGGTATTCTAATCCTGTGATATCTGGCATTCTATTCACTGCAGAAAAGTGACATTTACAGACCAAGAAGTGTGCCTACTGTTAGCTTTTTAAATATAGTGACATGGAAAATTAAAAATAACATTTCTAAATATTGCTTAAAAATAAGTTTGACATAAAATCATGATTTATTAAACAATAGGTCATTTTCTGATTACACATTCCCTTTAGTGTAGTGCTAAGAAACAATGGGGACAGTGACACAGCTACATCCAATGCTATGAACATGGCCAAATATTAGGAGTTGTTACATGTGTATTAGAATAACAAACAATATGAAGTGCTAAAGTACAAGAAGTATCTCCTCTCACCAGGACAACTGGGCAAGTTTACTACCATGAGCAGAATTCTCCAATAACAATTGTACAGGAGAGTCCAGGAAAGGGTTCTCCTTCCTAATTCTTCGCTCTCTGAAATTCCAGCAGCCCAGTTCACTGTCTCTGATTTTTGAAAGTTATGGGAAGAAATAAAAGGAAGTCTTCTTTATGTAAAGTCATCTCCTCTGTCATCTCCTATGTAAAGTCATCTCCCCATCTCATCTGTGCATAATGTTCAGAATGATAGGCAGAGGCGCATAAAGGAGTTCAACACATGGCTTGGTAAATGGTGTCAAGAGCAAGGATTTGGCTTTGTTTCTCATAATAGCTCTACTTGGAATAGAAAGGAACTGTACAAAAAAGATGGTTTGCATCTTCTCTCAAAGGAACAAATGTCTTAGTGAACACTCCAAGAATTTGCGAAAGAGTATTTAAACTAGGAAGGGGGGGCAAAAGAGTGAAAATAAAAGAAGTCCAATTGTCCCCCGAAACAATGCAGAACAGGTCAGAAGCACAGAGGTAAGAAATAAGCTCTGAGTCCTCTCTACAAATGCTCGCAGTTTAGGTAAAAAAATCAATGAACTTGGGTCAATAATGGCATCTGAGAATGTAGATTTAGTGGCTGTTACGGAGACATGGTTTAATGAAAGAAATGACTGGGACATAACCATACCAGGGTACTCTTTATACAGAAGAGACAGAGAAGGCAAGAAAGGAGGAGGAGTGGCCCTGTATGTGAAAGATAGCATTAAATCTAACCTAATACAAGTTGGTGAGGCCAACATAGAGTCAGTTTGGGTTACGTTGCAGTTTGCTAATCATGCAGTAACTCGTGTAGGTGTGATATATAGACCACCTGATCAAGTTAAAGAACTAGATGATCTACTAGTTGAAGAAATAGCTAAAATGACAATGAAAGGAGAAGTTATCATTATGGGTGATTTCAATCTTCCAGATATAAACTGGAAAACCAAAATAGCAAGTTCTACCAGGAGTACAGATATTCTAAATTCCCTACTGGGGTTATCCCTACAACAAATGGTTGAGGAGCCAACCCGGAGGGAGGCCATTTGGATTTGATATTCACAAATGGGGATTCGGTATATGATGTCATTGTCGGCGTAACCTTGGGATCTAGTGATCACCAGTCAGTGTGGTTTAATATAAGAACTGTGAAAGAGTCCCACCACACAAAAACAAAAGTTTTAGATTTTAGAAAAAACAGACTTTTCAAAAATGAAATTAGTCATAAATGAGTCCTTATCAGACTGGAACGGATTACATGGAGTCCAGGAGAAATGGGACTACTTAAAAGGTGCATTATTGAAGGCAACAGAAAATTGCATTAGACTTGTCAGTAAAAGCAAAAAAAGGAAGAGACCACTGTGGTACTCAGCAGAAGTGGCCCAAATCATTAAAAATAAAAAGCTAGCATTTTGTAATTATAAAAAAACCCAGAGCAATGAAGATAAGGAAATCTACAAGATTAGGCAGAAAGAGGCCAAGCAAGTTATAAGAACTTCTAAAGCTCAGGCAGAAGAAAAACTAGCTCAGTCTATGAAAAAAGGGGATAAGACATTCTTCAGATATATAAATGAAAAAAGGAAATTAAAACAAGGAATAACTAAATTAAAAATAAAGGACGGAAGGTATGTAGAAGAGAATAAAGGGCTAGCCGACTGCCTTAATGAATACTTCTGTTCAGTTTTTACAAAAGAAAAAGAAGGAGAAGGACCTCCACTAGAAAGGATGACTATTAAATCGTTTGATGCATGTGTCTTTACAGAGGAAGATGTTCTAAGTTTGCTGTCTAAAGTGAAGACAAATAAGTCACAGGGGCCTGATGAGATACACCCAAAATTATTAAAAGAGCTTAGTGGTGAGCTGGCAAAACCGTTAACAGATTTATTTAACCAATCATTAGTAACAGGAGTCGTCCCGGAAGATTGGAAATTGGCAAATGTCGTGCCCATTCACAAGAAAAGTAGTAAGGAGGAATCGAGCAACTATAGACCAGTGAGTCTGACATCAATAGTAGGCAAATTAATGGAAACCCTATTAAAGGATAGGATTGTGGAACATCTAAAATCCCATGGATTGCAAGATGAAAAACAGCATGGGTTTACTTCAGGGAGATCATGTCAAACAAATCTTATAGATTTTTTGACTGGGTGACTAAAATAATAGACGGTGGAGGTGCAGTAGACATCGCATATCTAGATTTTAGTAAGGCTTTTGACACTGTCCCACATAGAAGACTTATCAATAAACTGCAGTCATTGAGCATGGACTCCCATATTGTTGAGTGGATTAGGCAGTGGCTGAGTGACAGACAACAGAGGGTTGTAGTCAATGGAGAACATTCAAAACAAGGTCATGTTACCAGTGGGATTCCACAGGGATCTGTACTGGGACCAATTTGTTTAATATCTTCATAGTGATATTGCAAAAGGCCTCGATGGTAAGGTTTGTCTTTTTGCTGATGACACAAAGATATGTAACAGGGTTGATGTTCCTGGAGGGAAACGCCAAATGGAAAAGGATTTAGGAAAACTAGAAGAATGGTCAGAACTCTGGCAACTGAAATTTAATGTGGATAAGTGCAAGATAATGCACCTGGGGCGTAAAAACCCAAGGGCAGAATATAGAATATTTGACACAGTCCTGACCTCAGTATCTGAGGAAAGGGATTTAGGAGTAATTATTTCAGAAGACTTAAAGGTGGGAAGACAATGTAATAAAGCAGCACGAAATGCCAGCAGAATGCTTGGATGTATAGGGAGAGGTATAAGCAGTAGAAAGAGTGAAGTGCTTATGCCGCTGTACAGATCACTGGTGAGACCTCACTTGGAGTATTGTGCGCAGTACTGGAGGCCATATCTCCAGAAGGATATAGATACTCTAGAGAGAGTTCAGAGAAGAGCTACTAAACTGGTCCATGGATTGCAGGATAAAACTTACCAGGAAAGGTTAAAAGACCTTAATATGTATAGCTTGGAAGAAAGAAGAGACCGAGGGGATATGATAGAAACTTTTAAATACATAAAGGGAATCAACTCGGTAAAGGAGGAGAGCATATTTAAAAGAAGAAAAACTACCACAAGAGGACACAGTTTTAAATTAGAGGGGCAAAGGTTTAAAAGTAATATAAGGAAGTATTACTTTACTGAGAGAGTAGTGGATGCATGGAATAGCCTTCCTGCAGAAGTGGTAGCTGCAAATACAGTGAAGGAGTTTAAGCATGCATGGGATAGGCATAAGGCCATCCTTCATATAAGATAGGGCCAGGGACTATTAATAGGATTCAGATATATTGGGCAGACTAGATGGGCCAAATGGTTCTTATCTGCCGACACATTCTATGTTTCTATGTTTCCCGTTTCAAAAGATACTCTGATCAAAAGGGCAAATGTACTCCTCAGTTTTTGCCTGGAAACAAAGTCTGTATCTTTTTGAAGAACAATTATCTAAAGACACCCTGCTACAAACTGGCCCACTATTTCTTGAGGCCATATCAGTTTTAAGGCTAATCCCATATTTTACAAGCTTTGCATAAATACAATCCTGTGGATACCAAATTCCATGTCTCCCGATTGAAGTCTCTCATACTTAATCATTATTCCAGAACCCATGCTGCAGACGCTGAGCTTTTAGGTCCTGATTCTGGATTCGAAGTTAAGGAATTTTTTTCTGTTATGTTAAAATATCAAGTAGAATTTTTTTTATTTGGTCCTTGGAACCTGTGCAGAATGCAATTTATTCACGCCTATAAGAAATGGGAGTGTAAGGGGGGACGGTATTGTCACACTCACTGTCATAATGCCATACTTCAAACTGAGCTTTGCTAGCTGGGCTGAATGGCTCTAATATATTACCTGACCACACCCAGTTCAGTAACTAAACAGTCCTTTCACACTTTCAGTACCAAACTCTGTGGCTATTTAAGGACCCTTTTCGCTCTGCTCCTTGCATGAGCACAGATTAGTTTCCGTATTGGTTGGATTGATTTGCATTGCTGCTTGCCTTTTGATCTTGTCTGCTTTGATTATTATGTTGCATGAACTATGCCAGCCCTGGCTTTCTGCTTGTAATATAATATAGTATGAACTTTGCTAACCCTGCCCTTCAGCTTTATCGGCTACGAATTGCTCAACCCAGTGGCGTACACACAATCCATGGGGCCCCGTTGCGAAACTGATCCATGGGGCCCCCTCCCCGTCGACGCCCCCCCAACCTGCCACTGCGTGCGTATATATACACTGTATATTACTATATACAAGAGGATGATATTCGGTATAACCCACATAAAACCAGCTCTGCTACATTATGTAGCAGAACTGGTTGTCATGCATTTCTTTTGCCCTCATATGGTAAAATACTTAATTGGCCTATCAATGGCTTTATAACTAACTCTGCTATATTTCTGTAGCCTACAACCTCTGACTGCCCAGTTGGGCTGAAACTACTACACCCAACATGTTCTGGCAGTAATAGTAAATGGATATTGGTGCAATTCTGAGCTACTAGTCTATATAATAAATATGTAGGCTACATATGTATTATATAGACTAGTAGCTCAGAATTGCACCAATATCCATTTACTATTACTGCCAGAACATGTTGGGTGTAGTAGTTTCAGCCCAACTGGGCAGTCAGAGGTTGTAGGCTACAGAAATATAGCAGAGTTAGTTATAAAGCCATTAGTTAGTTATAAAGGCAAAAGAAATGCATGACAAAACCAGCTCTGCTACATCCAAGCATATACTAGAAGCTCAATAGAAGTGCCTACACAAAAGAGCTGCACCCAACAGAAAAAAAAACATTACTTCATAGCACAAGTCACCAGTCATAACTTTACATACATTGCCCAACGCTCAGCCCCCATCAGACTTCACTCACTCTGAAAGCCGGACCGGCTTCTTTGCGCAGCGCTCTCCCTCTCCCTTTCTTTTCCGGCGCCTTCTCCCTGCATCTCAACGTTATGTCCGGCACGCCGCACCGCCGGCCGGGGAGGAGACTCAAGGGAGGGTAGGGCTGGCAGCAAGGAAACTCAACACTGGGGGGCGGTCCCCCTGGAGTGCCGGGCGCCCTCTGTCGTAAACTGCTATATGGGCACACTGCGGGGTGCAGAGGGAAAGGAGTGCCATATGGAATTTGGAGGACAGATGTCGCTGGGATAATTTTAAGTTGTCATGTCCTATTTGAAGACCCCCTTATGCACCCCTAGAGTAGAAACTCCCAAACAGTGACCCCAGTTTGTAAAGTACGGGATAAGGTGACAGTTTTATTGGTACTATTTTGGGGTACATATGATTTTTTATTGCGCGATATTAAGTTTTTGTGAGAAAAGGACAGTATACTGCTACAGATGGATCTGGATAGATGGGAGGCTTGGGCAGAGAAGAGACAAATGTAAGGTTAAAATAGAAAAAGTGGAAAATGCACTCCACTAAGGGGAGGTGCAGTGGTATACTGGTGTACACGCACTATAGTCAATTTGAATGAAACCAAGCACTCTCAAAATGATATGCAAAGGTAGGTTTAATGTAATGCTACTTTATACCAAACCAGGTATATATCTCAGAATAGAAAAAAAAGGGAAAAGCATTTTTTTAATCAAAAATAAAATCTCAGTTTGTAATTTAAATGAAGCACTCTATATTGCGATGGCTAGGGGAGACCTTTCGGTCCGTTAGACCTTTATCAAAGCATCGCTGTAAAAAAATAGTATAAAAATTAAAATATATTAGTAATAATATTTGGTAAATTATATAGTAAGGAGGAAGATAAAGGTAAACTAAATGATAAACTAAATCAAAGAAATCATATAAATTAGCTATAAACCCAGGAAAATAAGAAACAAGGTCCAATGGGCAATAAGGTTTAGGTAATATATAGCTGGAGGGCTGAAATAATGTCACAGGGCATGAGGTATAGGTGGATCAGGAGTAGAGGTATGAACAGTAAGGTCATAAAGAGCAAAGTTAGTAGTAAGATAGGATACAGGGGTTGTGTATGGTATACCAGGAGTATAAGGGAAAGATAATATGTATAGTAAATGAACTGGAATACTGTCACGAGGGGAGAGAGTTGTAATGAAGACGGAACATCTAGAAAGTAATCAAAGTGCGTATATGGTGCACAGCGTGGAGGGCTGATGGAGTCAGAGGGAGCCGCCTCCCTCTGCAAACCCCGCGGTCAGCGCTGACCGCGGCATTTAAAAGGGTTGATTCACCTGCATCACCTCCTACAGCGATGCCGGCGGATGCAGCAGGGTTATTAGTAACAGCTCCTGCACCCGCCCGATTACATGCACGTGAGGATGTGGCAAGAAGCCGCCTTCCTTCACGTACATGTACGTGAATATGCGTGAAGGGGTTAGTCTACTTCTTTGTTTTGTCTCTCTCCGAAGATCAGGAAAGTGGTCAATTGACTTCGCCCTCTGTGGAGATTGTATTTCCTATAACATCACAACCAGGGCTCCCATGATCCCCTCGGTCAGAATCCCTGCCCGAATGGTTGTGATGTCAGCCCATGTGATCTTGGAACTGGTTAATGCTCTCAATTCTTAAGCAGGATAGGTGGAGTCCTCTGCTTGTCATATCAAAGCTGTGTGGGAGGAAACATCAGGAGAGATAGTAAGTGGGGGATGGAGGGTGTTTTTGGCTCAGGGAGGGGTGTAGTAGTCATTTACATTTCTAGCTCATCTATGCCTACAACCTGGAAGTTCAGGTTATAAACAATGGACTGCAGCGGGAGCATAGAGATTGAGGTGAAGACTAAGGAAAAGTTGACAGGTACACTATTGTGCTCTGTAGGAGACTAGACATGGTTTAGACAATTCAATGACATTTTTTAGTATCCTGCACAACCCCTTTAAGGCCCTTTTCACACGGGCGAGTATTCTGCGCGGATGCGATGCGTGAGTTGAACGCATTGCACCCACACTGAATCCCGACCCATTCATTTCTATGGGGCTGTTCACATGAGCGGTGATTTTCACGCATCACTTGTGCGTTGCGTGAAAATCGCAGCATGCTCTATATTCAGCGTGTTTCACGTAACGCAGGCCCCATAGAAATGAAAGGGGTTGCGGAAAAGTCGCAAGCATCCACAAGCAAGTGCGGTTGCAGTGCGATTTTCACGCGCGGTTGCTAGGAGATGATCGGGATGGAGACCCGATCATTATTATTTTCTCTTAGAACATGGTTCTAAGGGAAAATAATAGCATTCTGAATACAGAATGCATAGTAAAATAGCGCTGGAGGGGTTCAATTTTTTTTTTAACTCACCTTAATCCACTTGCTCGCGCAGCCGACATCTCTTCTGTCTGTCTTCTGTGCTGTGTGGATGAACAGGACCTGTGGTGACATCACTCCGGTCATCACATGATCCATCACCATGGTAAAAGATCATGTGATGGATCATGTGATGACCGGAGTGACGTCACCACAGGTCCTGTTCAGCAAAGGAGACAGACGAGAAGCCGGGCTGCGCGATTAACTGGACTAAGGTGAGTTAAATTATTATTTATTTATTTTTAACCCCTCCAGCGCTATTTTACTATGCATTCTGTATTCAGCATGCTATTATTTTCCCTTATAACCATGTTATAAGGGAAAATAATAATGATCGGGTCTTCTAGCAACCGTGCGTGAAAATCGCACCGCATCTGCACTTGCTTGATTTTCACGCAACCCCATTCATTTCTATGGGGCCTGTGTTACGTGAAAAACGCACAAAGAGGAGCATGCTGCGATTTCCACGCAACGCACAAGTGATGCGTGAAAATAACCGCTCATGTGCACTGCCCCATAGAAATGAATGGGTCGGGATTCAGTGCGGGTGCAATGCGTTTAACTCACGCATCATATCCGCGCGGAATAATCGCCCGTGTGAAAGGGGCCTAAGGAGTAGCAGACAACACTTGAAGGCTAAACAACATGGGCCCAGGGATATGAAGTTGACCAAAACCAACACCCCATAGAAGAAGTGTCTGTAAAGATTTAGCAGGGTATAACACCTTATATTTTACACGCACTGCAGGGTTATAGACAGTAGCAGTCACCATTGGTGAGTATATAATAACCGACTAGCCAAATAATAACGATAGACATGAGGAAGTACAAGTCTCTCCACTTAACCAGCTTTATATTAGGTTATACTCCATTGGCAGAATTTAGTCTGCAATTCCTGTAACAACGCCCACCATCTGAGCAGTCCCTCTAGCAGTAACAGTCTGATGAAGGCCGGATTGTGGCCGAAACGTCACGTATATGATTTACCGCATTTCCGATTAAATGAAATTTGTCACATCACATAAACTGGAGTTTATATTCTTCTTGATACAACGGGGTGGGAACCAGACTTCCAGTAGCGTACCTACAACAGAGTGCCACAAAGTTCTTTCTTCAATACACTTATGAGACTACCAACATATGTTTGCGAAGAAACGAAATATCCAATGAGGAGAGTTATGAAAAAGATATAACTTTAGGTAACAGTTTAATTTTAAGCTTTACCAAAGTAAGAAGGAGTGACATCCATTTCTTAGCCAATTCCTTCACTAACTGTAACTGGGGGGAGTATATTTTCAATATAGATGATAAGTATCCTGACGCTTGCTATCTCCTTTGTATCCTTTAGCTGCAGTGCCGTAGCAGAATCGCACAAACTGCTACCAAATGCAAAAGCTTAAAATCAATATCAGTGACACCGCGCTTGCCTCAACCTTCTACAGTACACTACTACACGATAGGATTGTCACAGACTGATTTACTTAGCGCTGGAGCTGCCGTTACTTACTAAGAAGAAACTGCCGTTACCTGTCTCCTAGCGCTTGTTCCGTGACTGCTTTCTCCTGTGGGCTGTAGTTTGAAGTGGTACTGGCTATTTGGTTGGGGTTGTTTGTTTCACGGTGGCGCAACGCCGTTTCTATAAATTGTACTTAGCGTTCTCACGAGTGGATAGTGAAGTCACTGTTCCAGCTACAGATCGTAGCTAGTACCAAAATTCCTAAACGCGTTTTGGACAGTACGCTGTCCTTTATCAGGTAAAGAGGAATATGGTGAATCTCCAGAGTGCTCAGTACTTATACCCTCTAGCGAACCCACCTTAAAGGGATTCTGTCACCAGGTTTCACCCCTTTAAGATAAAAATATGCTTATGTTCAGGGTGCCTTCACGATTCCTAATGTGGTCTTATAAATGTAATCTGTAGGCTCATTTTGCTAAAAATACCTGTCAGTCATAAAAATAAAGTTCCCAAGGGAATGTAAATGGATCCAAGCTGCCGCCCGCACCCGCTGCCGTTTGTGCCCAGCGCCGCCTTTCCCGACCTCAGCACCGCCTCATAATCCTCTGTGACGCCTCCCGCTCTCCCTCCCTCCCCCCTCCTCCTGCTGTAACATCGCTGTGAAAGCCTCCCGCTCTCCATCCCTCCCCCCTCCTCCTGTTGTAACATTGCGATGTTACAGCAGGAGGAGGGGGGAGGGAGGGAGAGCAGGAGGCTTTCACAGCGATGTTACAGCAGTAGGAGGGGGGAGGGAGGAGGGAGGGAGAGCGGGAGGCTTTCACAGCGATGTTACAGCAGGAGGAGGGGGAGGGAGGCGTCACTGAATATTATGAGGCGGCGCTGGGCACGAACGGCAGCGGGTGTGGGTGGCAGCTTGGATCCATTTACATCCCCTTGGGCACCTTATTTTTATGACTGACAGGTTAGTAATAGCGTATTTTTAGCAAAATGAGCCTACAGATTACATTTATAAGACCACATTAGGAATGGTTAAAGCTCCCTGAACAGAACCATATTTTTATCTGGAGGGGGTGTAATGACCGGCAACACGCACAGGGAGGAAAACAGGGAAAGCCCTGCCCAAGGGAGAGGGAAAGGTGGTGACCCCTAACTCACCTTGCAGCTGGCACCTGCCTGCCCTGACGTCCCTAGACGGGTTCCTCACCCGTGCGGCGATCACGTGCCTAAACCCTGGCTTTCCCTGAAATGAGCCCTAGATAATGAACGGGCCGGTGGGATCGCTAGTCCTCACCACTGCACTAAGAGGGAAACACCAGGGAGAGGACAGACAAACACAGACAAACACAAACACCCAGGTGGACGGCAACAATTGTCTACAAAGGTCCAACAGGGATCCGGAGGGTAGCGTTCTAAGGCAACACTCAGAGAACGCAGCAACACAGCTCCAGTGGGTCAGAATAGATGTCCAGGCAGGAAGCTCTATATCTGGCAACCAGAGAAGTGTGAGAGGGGAACACAAGGAGGATTGGGAGTGCTGGACAAGGAACAGCTGAGAGAAGGAGCTACGGATCCCTGAGTGAGCCAAAAGGGTTTGTAAAGCAAACCCAGAAAGCTACAATAAGGAAACTTCCCTATCTGACATAGAGCGTGCAGCCAACCGCTGCGACCTCCTGACCCCGGGTACAACGGAGTCAGGCGTGGCTCTTGACACCCTCGTGACAGTACCCCCCTCTCTACGAGGGGCCTCCGGACACTCAGGTCTCTCAGGATGAGAGGCATGAAAAATTCGGACTAGCCTGTCGGCGTTTACCTCAGACGCAGGAACCCACATTCTTTCCTCGGGACCGTAACCTCTCCAGTGCACCAGATATTGGAGAGAGTGGCGGACCCGACGAGTATTAACAATTTTGGATATCTGAAATTCCAAACTACCATCCACGACAACAGGAGGGGGTGGCAGCGGTGACGGTTCTAGAGGTGGAACATATTTTTTGAGTAACGACTTATGAAAGACATTATGGATTTTAAAAGTCTGAGGTAACTCCAGGCGAAAAGCCACGGGGTTGATGATGGCTACAATCTTGTAAGGACCAATAAACCTAGGACCCAGTTTCCAAGAGGGAACCTTCAACTTGATATTCCTAGTAGACAACCACACATAGTCATTCACTCCTAGGTCCGGACCTGGCGACCGTCTCTTATCAGCCATGCATTTGTATTTACCTCCCATATTTTTCAAGTTAGCTTGCACCTTCTGCCATACTGATGAAAGAGATGACGAAAACCGTTCCTCTTCGGGAACCCCAGAAGACCCCCCCTCTTTGAAAGTACAGAATTGGGGATGAAAACCATATGCACCAAGAAAAGGTGACTTGCCAGTGGATTCCTGACGGCGATTATTTATGGCAAACTCAGCTAACGGTAAATATGACGACCACAACTCTTGGTTTTCAGACACAAAACATCTTAGATATGTCTCCAGGTTTTGGTTGGTACGCTCAGTCTGTCCATTCGACTGAGGATGGAAAGCTGAGGAAAAGGACAAGTGAACCCCCAAACGGGAACAAAAAGCTTTCCAAAATTTAGAAATAAACTGG
The DNA here is from genome assembly GCF_014858855.1 of Bufo gargarizans. Taxonomy (NCBI): domain Eukaryota; kingdom Metazoa; phylum Chordata; class Amphibia; order Anura; family Bufonidae; genus Bufo; species Bufo gargarizans. The sequence goes on along the minus strand of NW_025334741.1, from coordinate 108,638 downwards.
GTTCCCCGATCCAAAACAACATCGGAGGGGACCCCGTGAAGCTTCACGATCTCACTGACGAATACCTGAGCAAGAGTTTTAGCATTAGGTAGTGCGGGTAACGCAATAAAGTGTGCCATTTTGCTAAACCTGTCCACTACTACCAAAATCACTGTTTTACCCGCAGACAAAGGTAAGTCAGTGATAAAATCCATAGACAGATGTGTCCATGGTCTATTGGGAATGACGAGTGGTAATAGAGAACCTGCAGGACGTGTATGTGAAACTTTTGCGCGCGCACAGGTAGAACAAGAAGACACAAAATCCAATACATCCTGACGCAACCTTGGCCACCAAAAACGACGAGACAATAGCTCTAAGGTTGCTTTACTACCCGGGTGCCCAGCAAGTGCCGAATTATGATGTTCCTTTAATAATTCGAGACGTAGGTTCAACGGTACAAACAATTTCTCTGAGGGGCAAGAGACCGGGGCGTCCCCCTGGGCCTCTAACACCTTCCCCTCCAAAGCAGAGTGTACCGCAGAGACAACTACTCCTCTTTGTAGAATGGGTACCGGATCACTCACATTACCCCCTCCAGGGAAACAACGAGATAGTGCATCAGCCTTGGTATTCTTTACCCCAGGACGATAGGTAATCACAAAGTTAAACCTGGTAAAAAATAGCGACCACCTAGCCTGTCTAGGGGTGAGACGCTTAGCTGATTCGAGGTACAGCAGATTTTTGTGGTCCGTAAACACAGTGACGGGGTGGACTGCCCCCTCTAAAAAGTGACGCCACTCCTCAAACGCAAGTTTAATAGCTAACAGTTCCCTATTGCCAATATCGTAGTTCTGTTCTGCTGCAGATAGTTTTTTAGAAAAGAAAGCACAAGGACGCCATTTGCCAGGAGACGGACCCTGAGACAGCACAGCCCCCACTCCCACCTCTGATGCATCGACTTCAACAATAAAAGGCTGAGAGACATCAGGTTGGACTAGTACAGGTGCTGAGGTAAACCTCTCTTTTAGAGAGGAAAAAGCAACTTTAGCGGCGTCAGACCATTTAGAAAAATCAGTCCCCTTCCTAGTCATGTCAGTAAGGGGTTTTACGATCACCAAATAATTTTTAATAAATTTCCTATAGAAATTCGCGAAGCCCAAGAACCGTTGTAGTGCTTTGAGGTTCTCAGGAAGATCCCAATCCAAAATTGCCTGGACCTTCCTAGGATCCATACGGAAACCTGACGCAGATAAATAATAACCTAGGAATTGTATCTCCTGAACGGCAAAAACACATTTTTCAATTTTAGCATATAATTCATTCGTCCGTAGGACCTGCAGTACTTGTCTGACATGCTCCTCATGTGTTTTCAGATCAGACGAATAAATTAAGATATCATCTAGGTATATTACCACAAACCTGCCGATTAGATGACTAAAAATGTCATTAACGAAATGTTGAAAGACGGCAGGAGCATTGGTCAGGCCGAAAGGCATGACTAGATTTTCATCATGCCCCTCAGGGGTGTTAAAAGCTGTTTTCCACTCATCCCCCTCTTTAATACGAATCAGATTGTAGGCCCCCCTAAGATCGAGTTTGGAGAACCACCTAGCACCCGCAATCTGGTTAAACAGGTCAGGAATGAGAGGAAGAAGGTATGGGTCTCGGATGGTTATCCGATTTAATTCACGAAAATCTAGGCAAGGACGCAGGCCCCCATCTTTCTTTTTAACAAAGAAAAACCCTGCAGCCACGGGTGAAGAAGAGGGTCTGATGTGTCCCTTAGCCAAACTCTCGGAGATATAATCCTTCATGGCTTGTCTCTCTGGACCCGAAAGATTATATAACCTGGTCTTGGGTAATTTTGCGCCGGGAATAAGGTTAACCGGGCAATCATAAGGACGATGAGGTGGTAACTTCTGACAACCCTTTTCAGAAAAAACGTCCTCAAAGTCCGAAACAAATGTAGGTATGGTAGTTATGGAGGCGACTAAGCAATTGCTATTTAAGCAATTTTCTCTGCACGGCTCACTCCACTCCAATATCTCCCTGGCCTGCCAATCCACCACTGGATTGTGCGCTAGCAACCAGGGAAGGCCCAGCACCACCGGAGTGGGAAGCCCCTCCAGAACATAACATGAGAGCATCTCGTTATGGTGGTCCCCTACCCGAAGGTGTAAATTATGAACGATGTGGGTGAGGTTTCTCTGAGACAGAGGAGCAGAATCTATAGCAAATATGGGAAACCCATAGTGCGGGCAAAATGGGCATCTATCAAATTTACCCCTGCTCCACTGTCTAGAAAGAAAGAAACAGTCTCTGTCTTATCACCAAAAACAATAACCGCTGGCAACACAAATTGCGATGTACGTATGGAGGAAACGTATACCCCCCGGCTGACATCCTCCACACAGCCTGGGGTTAGTAGTTTTCCAACGGTTTTTTTGTTTCTGAGGAAAGAAGGACAGACGTTAATGAAATGACCCCTCTCCCCACAAAAAAAACAACCCCCACGCCTACGGCGAACCTCAGGAGGACGGACCTGACGAGTAGTTCCTCCTAGCTGCATAGGCTCGTCTATGTCCGTACAGACTAACTGCTGCTTGGGAGGGGTTACCAATGGCTCCGGTTTTTTCAACCTGTCCCTAAGGCGTCTATCTATACGGATAGAAAGGGACATAACTGCATCAAGGGAAAAGGGGGTCTCATACAATGCAAGCGCATCCTTAACCCTTTCGGATAACCCAGAGCAGAACTGACTCCTGAGAGCCGGGTCGTTCCATTGGGTATCCGTAGCCCACCTACGGAAGTCAGAGCAATACTCCTCTACCGGCCGCTCTCCTTGTAGGAGTCTCCGTAATTTTGATTCAGCCAGTGCGACTCGGTCAAGGTCGTCATATATGAGACCCAAGGCCCCGAAAAACTCATCCACTGACCGAAGAGCCTGGGAATCAGTAGGTAAAGAGAACGCCCAGGACTGCGGGTCCCCCTGCAGCAGGGAAATAACAACACCCACCCGCTGTTCTTCATTACCAGAGGAGTAAGGACGCAGTTTAAAGTATAGTTTACAGGCCTCACGGAACGTCAAAAACTTGTCCCTTCCCCCAGAAAATCTGTCAGGGAGAGGGACCTTGGGTTCCGCAACAACCTGGTTACCAGTAGCAACCGCTGGGCTTGCGGTCTGTTGTAATTGCTGCTGTTGCTGGAGGACCGACGCCTTCAATCCTGCCACCTCCAAAGACAGGCCATGAAATTGTTCGGACAGAGCAGCAATTGGATCCATACTGGATTCTAAGTAGGTAAAATTTTTTTTTTTTTTTTTTTTACCTACACAAAAATAAGGGCCAGATATAATGTAATGACCGGCAACACGCACAGGGAGGAAAACAGGGAAAGCCCTGCCCAAGGGAGAGGGAAAGGTGGTGACCCCTAACTCACCTTGCAGCTGGCACCTGCCTGCCCTGACGTCCCTAGACGGGTTCCTCACCCGTGCGGCGATCACGTGCCTAAACCCTGGCTTTCCCTGAAATGAGCCCTAGATAATGAACGGGCCGGTGGGATCGCTAGTCCTCACCACTGCACTAAGAGGGAAACACCAGGGAGAGGACAGACAAACACAGACAAACACAAACACCCAGGTGGACGGCAACAATTGTCCACAAAGGTCCAACAGGGATCCGGAGGGTAGCGTTCTAAGGCAACACTCAGAGAACGCAGCAACACAGCTCCAGTGGGTCAGAATAGATGTCCAGGCAGGAAGCTCTATATCTGGCAACCAGAGAAGTGTGAGAGGGGAACACAAGGAGGATTGGGAGTGCTGGACAAGGAACAGCTGAGAGAAGGAGCTACGGATCCCTGAGTGAGCCAAAAGGGTTTGTAAAGCAAACCCAGAAAGCTACAATAAGGAAACTTCCCTATCTGACATAGAGCGTGCAGCCAACCGCTGCGACCTCCTGACCCCGGGTACAACGGAGTCAGGCGTGGCTCTTGACACCCTCGTGACAGGGGGTGAAACCTGGTGACAGAATCCCTTTAACTGTTTCTATCCTGTCTTATGTTCTGATTTGCCTGCAGTGAAATCTACTGCTTATGTGTATTTATCTGCCGCAACGGTGCTTTTCTCATTCAAATGCAAACAACTCTATCTCCGAGTTTAACCCTCCGGGTGCCAAGGTATCCATATTAAAAATCCATTTAGTTTCCACTCGAGACATACTTTTTATCAGATCTCCCCCTCTTTTTGGTAATCTCACTAATTCTATTCCGCAAAAGGTGGACCCATAAAATTTCCCTTCATGCTTTTCCTTGTAATGTCTAGACAGTGGATGTCCTTCAAACTTTCTATTGATGTTATATATATGTTCTCCCACCCATTTTCTTAATTGTCTTTTGGTATGGTCAATATACATCTTATTGCAGGGGCATGTGATGGCATATATTACCCCCCAACTATTGCATGTAATGAACACTTTGATGTCTTTTTCGTGGGTGCTATTTAGGTTTTTTATGTTCATCTGATTTTTATTGGTTTTATTTCTATTTGTATTTTTCAGTTTGGTAATGCAACTATTAGTGGCTGCTAACATATTGCTTAGGTTTTTAGCTTTCTGGTCTCCTTGGGTATCAATTCCCCCACTATTTTGTCTTCCCTCAGAACGTCCCAATGTTTGCTCACAATTTTTTTTAAAGAGGCTCACTTGGCCATTGTACGGTAAAATAAAAGGTGGGATTATTATGTCCTCTTCCTTCTTCGTTTTGGACTTCTCTCTTCTCTCCAGTAAAGCTTGTCTATCTAGCTGTCCCACTTTCTTTTGAGTTATCAGTTTGGCCACGTTGTATCCTTTTCTTTCTCTGTAAGTCTTCAGCTTCCCTTTCATATTCTGCTAGTTCGGTACAATTTCTTTTGATACGTAGAAACTGACTTCTTGGTATGTTATCTAACCACCAGGGCAGGTGGCAACTCTCCTTGGAGATAAAACTGTTGGTGTCAGTAGGTTTATTAAAGTGTTCTAAAGAAGGTCGGCACTGCTCAAGGGATGTAGCGGTGCGCGTGTCTGCGGGCAGGGATCCCAGTAGATAAAATCGTAAATAAAGACCGGCACTCGCTTGATGAATATTCTTGTGGGTTTATTCAGTCACATATTCCATCATAGTGACGCGTTTCAGCAAACGATATGCTTTTATCAGACAGATATGTGTAAATACCTTACCACTAGCTCTGATATATATACAAAGGAAATGACATCACATTGTTACTATTGACTCCTCCCACAATCAGGTGTCTGGGGAGTATATGAATCAACTCGATCTAACAGGTGAAATATATTATCAGAAACATCTAGTTTCATCTCGAAAAAGACAGAACAAAAATATCATACAAATTAAATAGAGTTAATATATGTAGTAAAGACCGCGAGGGACCAAACGTCGCGGCTCCATATGCAAAAAATTTATTTGATAAATCAACGCCAAAAGACACAATGTTGCTGATAAAGGTTTATTAAAGGTCTTTGTATGTATCTTGTTCCCCTTAAAAAAAAAAAAACTGTCAGGTCTAGAAAATTAATCTCTCTATTGCTAAAAGTCAGTGTAAATTCTAAAAGAGCCCTCATTTTTATTAATCTTATTAAAAAATTTCTGTAGTTTTTCTTCTCCTCCCTTCCATATAAAAATAACATCATCGATAAAATGCCGCCAGAGGACAAGGTTCACCCGGAGCCCGCCTTCAGGATGAATGGTCTGATGTTCCCACCATCCCACATATAGATTTGTGAACCCCGTTGCGAACCTCGTCCCCATCACGGTCCCCCACATCTGGAGATAAAAATGATCATAAAAAATAATTCCTCTTTTGCCCTTTACATCCTTTTTGGTTCTTAATTACCGTATACAGGGATTTTACATCTAGTGTTCCTATTATATAGCCCTCTTCCCACTTAATTTCATTCAGGACTTGTAATATATGTTTAGTGTCCTTTAGGTATGTGGGAAGAGATTGTGCATAGGGTTGTAACTGTTCATCCACATACCTAGAAAGGGCGGTGGCGAGACCCTCTATGCCCGATATAGGGATGGTCCTTCCTGGCATTTTTTTTGCATCCTTATGAATTTTGGGATTATGATAAAATGCGGCTATTCTGGGGTGTATTACATTAATAAATAAAGCCTCCTCCTTTTTCAGGAGACCCTGTTTTGTTTCCTTTTTGCACTAATTCTTTTAGCTCCTTTTTATATATATTTCAGTTGGATCTTTTTTTTTTAGCAATTTATATGTTCTGCTGTTCACTATTTCTTGCCTCTTTGTGGTAGTCTTTATTCATTATAACAATTCCCCCACCTTTACCCACGGGGCGGATGATAATATTATTTTCCTGCATAGATACAATTGCTTTTTTTTTTCTGTTCTAGTAATATTACTTAAATATTGGGGATTTTTTTGTTTTCTCACTTTCCTTATTTCCTTTGTTACCTGCGTCATAAAGGTGTTAAATGCCGCTGAATACTCTTGTAATGGATATTTTGATTATTTGCATTTGAGGTCTGTATGCTTGAATATTTGTGTTGTCTCCCCTCCTTCTGCTTTCTTTAAAAATAAAAATAAAAATTTAAATGCTAGTTTTCTCATGAATCTTCTCAAACCTATAAACGCTTCAAACTTATTAAAGAATGCTGTAGGAGCAAATTTGAGGCCTCTCTCTAATATATTCCGCTCCATGTCAGTGAGTTGGTATTTGCTCAAGTTATATATTTTTTGAGACAGGCCTTCCTTCATATATCTATGTGTTAATGATTTTTTCTTTTTGGCGAGTTCCCCCCCGTACATTCCCTTTTTTGTTTGCGCTCTTTCAGACTTGGAAAAAATCCTGTTTTACTGTCTTTTTAATTATAGGTTTTCTTTTTTTATCCTGAGTATTTTTCTGCCATTTTTGTTCTTTTCCTTTATCCTGCTGTGTTTTCTTTTCAGTATTCTCTCTCCTCTCAGTTGGTTCCTTTTTCTTCTCCTCTCTTTCCCCATATCTATCTTAGTTGAACCAGTCATTGAATCATCTGTTTGTTCTGGGGTCTCCTCCTCTATTTCTATTTGGTCATTCGTGACCTGTCTCAGGGGATTATACCAATTATACTCATCCTTATTTCTATTATTAATTACTACCACGGGAGTAAGCGGGACACGCGGATTAGAGTCTATCGTTTCCTCATCCTCACTATACATAGTATATATTAAGCTTCTATATTCTTGATCCTTAGTTACTTCAGGAGTACATTCGTCTATAGTTTCAAATGAGTTTGCAGTCTCCATTAATTCCTTCTCGCTATTTTATATCATATTCACTATTCTATTTCTCATATTCCCGATTGGGAGGGAGTCTCATGAATTTCCTCATTTTTTTCTCCTTTATTTCCTCTTCTTTTATTTGGATCCTTCTTTTTATGTTATTAACCAACGGTTTTATACTTATATTGTCTTTCCATGGTCTTAATATCTCAAATAATTCCTGAATATCTCTATTAATGTTCATTAATCTGGATCTCCTTTTGTTGATGATAAATGTTATCGCTCTCCTAGAAAAAGTATGGAACATTTGATTCCATTCTCTAATAACATCGTTGCTATCCATATCACCTGATATTGTTTCCACCTTTAATCCCTTGGGTATTACATCCCATTCTAGGTATTTCTCCAATGATGTTATTTCCCATAAATCTTTCATTTCAAGTATTAGCAAGTTTTCTAATTGTTGCGATATGTTTTTATTATATGTAAATCGTATGTTATTGTCATCCTGGTTTTCACCCATCTGCGGTATATTTCGTGGTCCAAATATTGTTTGTACTCGCTTAATTCGTTCTTTCCTATCCCATCATATATTTTCAATATAGTAGAGATTAATACTCCGCCTTAGTCGCACTCTAAGATAAACAGTCTGGTCGACCCACAATTTGGAGTAGGGATTGTGATATCCGCCACCTCCGCATCAATAGCTAGAAGATGAGTTTTGTCCGAATTGACCTTAACACCGGAAAATGACCCAAATGGGTTACAGAGAGAAAGTACCTCAGTTAGGGAAGAGAAGACTATCATCTGCATATAAATTTAAAACGTACAACGTTCTGAGTTTTCCAGATCTGTGTCACGGATGGTGTTGCAGAAAGCTGGAACTTATAAATCAACATCTGACTGGCTTGATCCCAAACTAAGGAGCATGTGGGAAAGCCCTATAAAACCCCTAGAGCTCTCCCTGACTGCTATGCCCATGCAAAGGTCTTTATGGTAGACGATTGCATGTCCACGTACCTCATACTATGTGACACCTAAAAACCCTATAATAGTGAGGGGACACGACCACCGGCTCCCTGCACTTAATACGGACGGAGTCAGGGTCACCTAGAATCAAGCCAGCAAGGAAACACAAATGAAGGAAACAGATTTATCTGAGGAATCAGCAGAAGCAGCATCCAGCAGTGAACACAATCCAAGAAGAAGTATAAACCGAAAGTGAGGCAGTATGGGAGGGAATATAAAGGGAGACAATTAGTGTAAATAGGTGACAGCTGGGAGAAGGAAAGGAGATGACAAAGTGAAACCAAAACAAAGAACTTCATGAACATCTAACAGACCTTCTCACAGAAGTGGCGGTGACAATCTGAATGGCTAGGGGTGCTATGGCTATATCAAGTAAAGTGGGGGATAGACTGCTTATGCCTAGAGAAAATTGGTTAAGAAATTTGAGCATTAGCTTTAACACTGGCAACCTATATAGGTTTTACACCTATTTAAGAAATGTTGGATTAAAACTAAAGTGAACCATTACAACCCATAAATATCTCCATTCTATTGAATCAAAAGCATGGCCTGCTCACTAAAAACTAGAAGTGAGTGCATTGTAATTGTCATGAGTGAGGGAGAGATTAGTGTAAAGTCTATGTAAACTAATATATGTACTCCTTCCAGGCGTAAAACCCGATTGATCAGCATGTATAATATCTGGGAGAACTCAAGACGGAAGAGTCACCAGGACCTTAGCGGACCAACCTTATTTCATAGATATGGTAACAGAACCAAGTTTATTGCATAGATAACAGAAACAATATTACTGCATAAAGAGAAAAACAAAATCCAAGTCTTTTGTATATATAAGATAACTGATTTAAGCTCATTACATAGATATGGTACCAAAACCTATGTAGCCACATGAATAGGATTACAGTCCCAGGTTTAAAGAGCTCCTGCTACAGTCAAATGATATGACATAATAGCATTGCATTATAAACAGAAGCCATGCACAAATTTTGGGCATAAAGTTTAATGTTGCCTGCCTTTCCCCGTGATTAGATACAGCATGAGTCAGATATCTAAGGCTAGTTTCACATTAGTGCTAGGGATCCGGCAGGGTGTTCCGCCGGTCCCCATTATAGTTAATTGGGCTGGATGGAGACTTTCAAGCTTCTGGTAATGCCAGAATGCAGAGAGATCCAGCAGGCTGTTTCCTGCCAGAAAAGCCTGCCTGATCCCTAGCGCTAATGTGAAACTAGCCTAAGGCCAATACTCCATGGTGATATTAAGCAAGACCATCATTGCACTTGGTAGTAGATTAGATTGCTATGGGTGTACATTATTACCACTTACTAACCAGTTCCCAACTGCCCATAGCCAGGCATGTCCAAACTGCGGCCCTCCAGCTGTTGCAAAGCTACAACTCCCAGCATGCCTGGATAGCTTACAGCTATTAGGGCATGCTGGGAGTTGTAGTTTTGCAACAGCTGGAGGGCCGCAGTTTGGACATGCCGGCCATAGACTATAAATGTCTGGGAGGTTAGGACATCTTTCTCCACTGCTGTTTTAAAACAAAAGTGCAGAGATGGCAGCTGCACGCTAATCATGCTGCTGGAGTGGGGAGTCCGCTGTCAGTGACAGAAGAGCTCCCCATAGAGAAGGTAGGGGCATTTTTTTGCCTTCCCTATTGCTGTATACACAGCTGTGAACGAGTGATGCGTATGCAGATCAGGATTCACTATGACGCTTCCTGGATCGGGTCATGTAACCGGAGCCAGGAGTCTGCAAGACCCAGATCGGCTCTGCATTGAGGCTGTACAACAACGTATAGAGCTGTACAACCTCTCTGGGGATTGTATCCCCCATGTAACTGGGAATACTATGTTGGTAAATACCCCCCAAAAGGTCTTGTATGACCTTATCAGGGGCATAAAGTGTAAATAAATTAAAAAAAAAATAGTTTCAAGTGTAAAAAAAAAAGCTGCCCTGCCCGCATCAAGCTATTATTGTAAGAAAAATTCGACATATTAGGTTTTGTCTGTAACAACCAGCTCTACAAAAATATCACATTACCTACTTCTTCAGGTGAATGCCATAAAATATAGGTCTCAAAAATGGCAAAAAAAACATGATTTTTTTAATAAAAAATGCTTGTATTGAGAAAAACTAACAAAAAAGACATGTTTGGTATCACCATGTCCTTAATGACCTGCTTTAAAAAAATATATATCACATGATCTACCCGATCAAGTGGAAAAAAAAAAAAAAACTACGCCAGAACAGCCATTTTTGGGATACCTCACGTCCATAAAAAACATAATACCAATAAAAACATCAACTCATCCCACAAAAAACGAGCCCTCACACAAGACCATCTCCAGAGTAATAAAAAAAATATTGCTCTCAGAAAATGGGGATGTAAAAACTATAAAAAAAATGCTTTTATTGTGTAAAAGTAACAAAACTACAAAAAAAAAAAAAAAGATATAAAATTGGTAGTTTTGTAATGGACTGGCAGAATAAAATTAACGTTAATTTTCTTGCGCTGTGCACGCAGCAATAACAAAATCCAAGAAGTAATGGCAAAATTGCTGCCTTCCCAAAAAGGGAAATAAAAAAAGTGATCAAAAAGTTGTATGTACACCAAAATAGAAGAACAGCAACAAAAGAAAAAACCCTCACACAGCTCCAAAAAAGAGAAAAATAAAAGACATATGGCTGTACTGGTCCCCCAGAGGCTGATCAAGAGCAACATGGCAGCCCCAAAAAACAATCTATCAAAATCTGCGCTTCAAAAGCCAGAAGGTGGTCTTTTCCTTCTAAACTTTTCAACATTGCCAAACAGCAGTTTATATTCATATTTATGGCATCAAGTACCATAAGATACAGGGCTCCAAATGAATGGACTCTCGCTACTAGAGCCGCTGCCTACATGCTTCAATAAGACACAGGACTCCTGAAGCACTCTTACTGCTGGAGCCGCTGCTTGCGCTACATTCAAACTTGGGACAGGTGACTTGCTGCCTCGGAAATACAAGTATGCGAGCCGATAGATGTTTCCTTCCTTGGCTGTTAATGCGGGCAACCTACTGCACTCCCGCCAGACTGATTCCTAGTTCCACTGCCTCAACTGTATGCAGGACACCTTATGTGCGTTCGCCAGTAATAATTAAGAGCTGGAGGTGCGACTATGTTTAAAAGCATCGGTCACGCCCGACTGTTTCTCTGCACTTGTCACATGATTATGACATCATCACAGATCCTTCAGACTTCTCCCCTGCACTGCTATGCTCCAGTTTCCTGCATTGGTCACATGATAATGACATAATCAAAGGTCCTTCTTCACATGCCGTCTTCTCATTTGCACTGGTGGCTATATAAGTGTAAGGGCTCGTTCACACAACCGTGTGAAGCCCGAGCACGTGCTCTGGACCGCAAATTGCGGTCCGCAATGCATGGGCAGTGGCTGTGGCCCAGCCACACAGGGATCGTGGACCCATTCACTTGAATGGTCCACGATCCCTCCCATCTGCAAAAAGATAGAGCATGTTCTATCTTTTTGCGGTGTGGAGGCACGGAACGGAACCCCAGAAAGCACTCCGTAGGGTGCCATATCTCTGGATTTACGGACCCATTGAAGTGAATGAGTCCGCATCCAAGATATGGAATGCACACGGAACGGTGCGCGTGTATTGCGGATCCGCAAATGCAACAACGGGCAGCACACGTTCGTGTGAACAAGCAATAAGGGGCGGGCCTTTCATTCAACGCCGGGCCCCCTTCCCCGACAGGCCCCATACCAGCTACATGATCTGCCTCCATCGGTGGTACGCCACTGCTCCATTGCCTTTACAGTTCTTAGCACAAGCTGCATAAATCACCACATTGGGCCTCAACATGTGCATGATGGTTTTACTACTGAGCCCTCTCATACGTTCAAGCAAAAGAATAGGGTAGGGCCACATGTAGGGTGTTTCTAAAAAAAAAACATGGCTTAATAGGAGGGCTTACTTTTCCCACTGGCACTTTGGGCACAACATATTGGGCACTGAAATAGCATATCTGTGGAAAAAGTGCAATTTTCACTTTGCACCATCTGCTGTCCATTAATTTTTGCAAAACACCTGTGTGGTAAAATTCTCACCATACCGCTTTATAAATTCTGTGATGGGAGTGGTTCCAAAAATGAGGTCACATCTTCAGGATTTCACTTTTTTCACTTCATCACATTTGTCAGCCAGTGCTGTATAAATCACCAAACTAGGCCTCAAAAATATACATGGTGCTCTCTCTCTTCTGAACCCTGCAGTGTGCTCAAATAGCAGTTCATGACGACATGTGGTGTAATCCCCATTTAGTATGTGTTGCACAATTGACAACGCAGTCCAGTGCACATCTTGCATGATGTATGCAGTCCTGGAACAGCCGTTCGAGGGTGTATATCTTTGTTCAAGAGGTGAGCAAATTACCCGTTTGGAATCGCAAATCGAGGCTCTAAACGGGCAAGTTGCAACACTGAGAGGCATTGTCAATTTGCTAAAGAGTTTGCTTCTCACCGAGCAAGCACTCTTTGTGGTAGATGAGGGGGAGGGTGACAGAGAGGAGGCTGAGGAAAGTGAGGTAGCTAGCTGGGTAACAGTTAGAAACCAGGGTAGAGGGAAGAGTGCCAGGGAGGCTAGCCCTGATCTAACACACCCCAACAAGTTTGCACGTTTGCCAGATGAGAGGGATGTCAGTTCAGGGAGAGCACTGCAGCAGCCAGACACTTCCTCTGTCAGTCAGGGGAATGTCGGCTCCGGTAAGCAGGGGACCAGAAGACCAAGGCAGGCCAGACAGGTGCTAGTATTGGGAGACTCCATTATTGGGGGAACAGATAGGGCAATCTGTCACAAAGACCGTGATCGCCGAACAGTGTGCTGTCTTCCTGGCGCTAGAGTTCGACACATCACGGATCGGGTTGACAGATTACTGGGAGGGGCTGGAGAAGATCCAGCAGTCATGGTCCATATCGGAACCAATGACAAAGTTAGGGGTAGGTGGAGATTCCTTAAAAAGGATTTCAGGGATTTAGGTCAAAAGCTTAGGGCAAGGACCTCAAAGGTAGTATTTTTCGAAATACTGCCTGTACCACGAGCCACACAAGAAAGGCAACGGGAGATTAACAAGTGGTTCAAAAACTGGTGTAGGAAGGAGGGGTTTGGGTTCCTGGAGAACTGGGATGACTTCTCTATCGGCTACAGGCTCTATCGTAGGGACGGGCTGCACCTCAATGGGGAAGGGGCAGCTGTGTTGGGGAGAAAGATGGCTAGAAGGTTGGAGGAGTGTTTAAACTAGGGACTGGGGGCAGGGTAATTACATTATAGGAGGGGAAGATAGTGCAGATAGAGACCAGGGGCAAGGTAGTGGGACTGGGGGAGGAATGGAAGGAGGGACTAGAACAGTTCAGAAGGAAAGGTGTAGGGTAAAAAATATACATAAACCTCTTAATTGTATGTATACTAATGCCAGAAGCCTGACTAATAAAACTGGTGAACTGGAATTAGTGATGTGTGAGGAGGACTATGACATAGTGGGAATAACTGAGACATGGCTGGATGATAGCTATGACTGGGCAGTTAATGTACAGGGCTACAGTCTGTTTAGAAAGGATCGTCAAAACCGGAGAGGGGGAGGGGTTTGCCTTTATGTAAAGTCCGGTCTAAAGCCCAGACTCCGTGAAGATATAAGTGAGGGACATGAACATGTGGAGTCACTGTGGGTAGAGATACATGGAGCTAAAAAACAATGATAAATTACAATTAGGAGTTTACTATAAACCACCTTATATACCAAAGTCCACAGAAAATCTACTACTAAATGAGATAGACAAGGCGGCAAATCATAATGAGGTGGTTATTATGGGGGACTTCAACTACCCAGATATAGACTGGGAAACTGTCACGGATGTTGTAGGGAAGAACACCAAAAGACAACAAGAAGGAAAGGAAAAGACACTAGGCCTCACCGCTATGGAAGGAAAAGGGTCACCACCTATAAAACCCTGCTCCTGGACCTAACTCCTATCCGTATGGGCACCTCTCGATGGTAGAGATGCCCATACACAGGAACCTAGAAAACCCTGGTGGCCCTCAGATGCCCTAAAAGTATTGACAGGGCAGACACAAAGGTGGGGGGGAATACAAAACACAACAAGAGGAACACCTAACTTCTGAGGCTGATGGATGACGGACAAACAGGACTTCACCACGAACCACACTCCAGCTCTTCCAAAAAAAACGAATGAAGCCATCCAGAGCAAGGAGTAATGGGTAAAGTCAGACTAAATAGGGGGAGGTGAAGGTCACATGATCCACACCTGAACAGGGGGTGTGAACATACCAGCAACACACAAAGTGAAACCAAAAGAGGCTGTCAGATAACTAATGTGCAGATAATCTTTCAGACCTTCTCAAACCTGTCACCGGCATGAGAGAAACTAAAACTTGTATATCTCATAAAGGAAACAGGTTCTTGGCAATAACCATAGACTATTACTTCTCCCAACTGGTTCAGGACCCGATTAGAGGGACGGCCATACTGGACTTAGTATTAGGCTACATGCACACGACCGTATGTGTTTTGCGGTCTGCAAAAAAAAGGATGACGTTCCGTATGGCATCCTTTTTTTTTGCGGATCCGCTAAAAAGTGTGTTTTATAGTCCAAAAAATAGAGCATATACATACATTTCACACACACATACAGTATATAAATACTGATTATATACATTCTAAATGCATATACACATCACACTCATATATGCATATAAGGCTATGTCTCCACTTGTGTCAGAAGCTCTATTTGGCCACGAATTCTGCTCTCGATCAGAAAATCCTTATTGTTCGCCTATAAGTTTGTGATATAAAGCTCAATTGCAACTGGGTTAGGCCTCATGCACACAAACGTATATTCTTTCCGTGTCCGTTCCGTTTTTTTTGCGGACGTATATGGAACCATGCATTTCAATGGGTCCACAAAAAAAAAGGAAGTTACTCCGTGTGCATTCTGTTTCCGTATGTCCGTATTTCCATCCGCATTACGGACAAGGATAGTACTGTTCTGTCAGGTCCAGCTGCTCCGTTCCGCAAAATACGAAATGCACACGGACGCGGACCGCAAAATGCATACGGTCGTGTGCAAGAGGCCTTATGTAGTAGGACAATGATCCAAAGAGTCTAAGCAACTCCAACTCTGAGTAGCTCCAACGAAAAAAGTTAAAGGTTTTGAAGTGGCTGAATCAAAGTCCTCACTTGAATCCCATTGAGATGCACTGGTAAGACCTTAAAGGGGTATTCCCATCTGAGACACAGGAGGCATATTGCTAGGATATGTCCCCATTGTCTCCTAGGGACCCGCACTTATATCGTACCTATATCGAGAGTGGAGCGGGGGAAAGTGGTGTCTGGAGGACAGCAGGTTTCTCCAGTTCCAGCCACCACCAGGCACTCTCCCCATAGAAAAGAATGGGAGCGAATTTGGGGTCCCCACCGATCAGCTGTTTTGAGGGCCGCTGCCTTCTCCATGCTCACCAAGCACAGTGCCGTGCATTGTATAGCGGCTGTGCTTGGTATCGCAACTCAGCCCCATTCAATTTAATGGAGTTGAACTGCTCCTAGGCCACGTGATCGATGAACATGTCGTCACTCAGCCTTGGAAAAGCTGAGAAAAGGCCGCAGCGCTACTGAGAGTGCCAGTACCTTTTCAAACAGCTGATCGGTGGGGGTCACAGGTGTTGGACCCCCACAGATCAGATACTGATGACCTATCCAAAGGCGAGATCATCAATATAAAAATCTCAGAAAACCCATTTAATTTCTCTACAATGGGGCCATCGATGGAAATAGGACCAACACCATTAGAATATATTGACAACTGCACATCTGGCATGTACCATATTATTCAGACTATTAGACACACTTTTTCCCCCCTAAAATTGGGATAAAATGGCAGTGCGTCTTTGGAAGCAGTCATCAGCATGCAGAAGGCATGGGGAGGCGAGGGCAGCACTGTGCTGGCTGTATTCACCCCCCTGGTCTTCTTCCGGGTACACTGTGTCCTGACCGCGCACAGTGTCAGGATGTAGTACAGGTAGGCATGCACTATGACCTGATGCTGTGCAATGTCAGGTCAATGTGCAGCGCGGGCCGGAAGAAGTGGAGAGGTGAGTCCTGGATCTGCAGCGTTGTCATTTATTTAACATCCGATCTGAGGCTGCTGGGGACTGGGGGGTCTGATGGTGAGCTAATGGAGGCTGGGGGTCTGATGTATGGCTGATGGAGGCTGGGGGGTCTGATCTGAGGCTAATGGGCGCTGGAGGGTCTGATCTGAAGCTGATGGATGCTGGGGTGTCTGATGGGAGACTGATCTGAGGCTGATCAAGTTTTTTTTTATTTTTTATCTGAGGCTGATGGACGTTGGGAGGGGTCAGATGTGAGGCTGATGGAACGTAAGAGTCTGATTTTGGGGTCTGCTCTGAGGTCTGATGGAAATTAATTTTTTCCTTATTTTCCTCCTCCAAATGTCACGGAAGGTGTACAGAAAACTAGAAGACACAAAATGAAGATCCGACTGACTGGATCCAAAACTAAGGAACCAAAGGAATAGCCCTGCAACAGACCTGGCTCTCTCCCTAACTGCTCAGCCTATGCAAAAATCTCAATGGTAGATGATCGCATATCCTCGTTCCTCGACTGTATAACACCTGAACACCCTATAATAGTGAGGGGACACGACCACCGGCTCCCTACACTTGATACAGAGGGAGTCAGGGTCACCTGGGATCCAGCAAACAGGAAAATACAAATGAATGAACAAAACTTATCTGTAGAAGACTCAGTAGTAGCATCCAGCATGCACACACTCCAGGAAGTTGTATAAACCGCAAAGTGATGCAGTATGGGAAGGGATTTAAAGGGATGCAATCAGTGCACCTACATGACAGCTGAGAGAGGCTAACGAGATGAGAAAACGAAAGCAAAACAAAAGGAACCTCAAGGAGGAGGTTCTGAGGAACGTCTGTCAGAGCTTCTCAGATGTCTGGTGGTGACAGTACCCCTCCTTCTACGAGTGGACTCCGGACACTCAGAGCCCACCTTCTCAGGATGGGACCTATGAAAAGCCCTGATGAGACGAGTGGCCTTAATGTCCGTCACTGGGACCCACATCCTCTCCTCAGGACCATAACCCTCCCAATGAACGAGGTACTGGAGAGAACCGTGGACAACACGTGAATCCACAATCCTAGAGACCTGAAATTCAAGATTACCATCAACCACAATCGGAGGAGGAGGCAAAGACGAGGGTACAATGGGTTGGACATAAGGTTTTAATAAGGACTTATGAAAAACATTATGGATCTTCCAAGTCTGAGGAAGATCAAGACGGTAGGCAACAGGATTGATGACGGACAAGATTTTGTAAAGCCCAATAAACTTAGGACCCAACTTCCAGGAGGGAACCTTCAATTTGATATTCTTAGTAGACAACCACACCAGATCACCAACATTCAGGTCCGGACCAGGCACACGTCTCTTATCCGCCACACGCTTATATCTCTCACTCATGCTCTTTAGATTATCCTGAATCTTTTGCCAAATAGATGACAAAGAAAAGGAGAATCTGTCCTCAAGGAGGAGGTTCTGAAGAACGTCTGTCAGAGCTTCTCAGATGTCTGGTGGTGACACCAAATCATATAGTCCAGGTCTTATAGTCCAAAAATTGTGGTGACAGATACCATTTCCTTTTCTGACAGCATTTTTTTTTATTTATTCTGTTTTCTGTGCATGATTATGATGGCTGGCATCTTATATAAGCTGTTACCAAAGTTGTAACCATCAGCTATTTTGAATGGAGGGTCCTGTTTTATCTATACACTGGTGATTTCTGTCACTGCAATTCTGCCTGTCATAATAAGGAGATGACAGCAGTAAAGTGATCTGTACAGACCAAGAAGTGATGCCTATTATTAGGCTTAGTGGCCAATGCGAAATCTTCAGGATTTGGGTATCTGTAAAGAATAAATCAAGGCAACTGGACTTACTGTAGATTTCTTAAAAAATGTTCCACTCGTTCTTCCAACGAGCTTTCTCAAT
This sequence comes from Bufo gargarizans, assembly GCF_014858855.1. Taxonomy (NCBI): domain Eukaryota; kingdom Metazoa; phylum Chordata; class Amphibia; order Anura; family Bufonidae; genus Bufo; species Bufo gargarizans. Next base: position 90,253 of record NW_025334741.1, on the reverse strand, counting down.
TCTCAGAATTCTACAGTAAGTTCAGTTGCCTTGATTTATTCTTTACAGATATACCATGACCTAGATAAATGAGAACCTTCACAGACTTCAGGATTCGGGGATTCTCTTTAAAATATAGATAAAAAATTCTTTAAAAAATGTTTAACATAAAAACTTAAAGGGGTTCTACAGTTTGTTTTAACTGATGATCTATCCTCTGGATAGATCATCAGCATCTGATCGGCGGGGTTCCGACACCCGGGACCCCCGCCGATCAGCTGTTTGAGAAGGCAGCAGCGCTCCAGCAGCGCCGTGGGCTTCTCACTGTTTACCGCTGGCCCAGTGACGTCACGACATGCTGGAGCGCCGCTGCCTTCTCATACAGCTGATCGGCGGGGGTCCTGGGTGTCGGACCCCCGCCAATCAGATGCTGATGATCTATCCAGAGGACAGATCATTAGTTAAAACAAACTGCGGAACCCCTTTAATTTAAACTATAGGTCAATCAACAGTGATGTTAAAAAGTTGCAAACAATGTGTTTGCGACCTTTTAAAAAACTGTTGCATCTCTTGGTTTTAAGGGGAAGTGGGAAACAGCCACCCTGACAAATTTATTTTCACTTTCGCCAGTTTTCTGGCGCAAATGAAGCCAGAAATATATGGCAGCTCTGAGCTGTTGTAGATTTCTGTTTAGGTGCACGGACTGCTAGAGGATGCTCCTAATTTATGACGAGTCCTGCGCCTGGTCATAAATTAGGTATGTCCTCCGGTGGTGCAGGGGATATCAAGACCAATGCAAAAAGCCTTGCTAAATCTCCCTCTATGTGTTTACTTGTGTTGGCTTTATAAGACATCAAGTGTGGGGCACATACATTTTCAGCAATCAGAATTTCTAATAAACCATGCAACAGACCATTTCCCCAGTGTTGATCTCCCGGAAGGGACAAGGATCTGGTGGCAGGAGTGGAGAGAGCGATTGTTGGGGGCTCAAGACCCACCTGTCACGGATGAAGTTAGCAGATAGCTGGAACATATAAATAAACGAGCGACTGGCTTGATCCCAAACTAAGGAGCTTATAGGTGAGCCCTATAAAACCCTAAGAGCTCTCCCTGACTGCTATACACATGCAAGGGTATGTATGGTAGACGATTGCATGCCCACGTACCTATGACTGTGTGACACCTGAAAACCCTATAATAGTGAGGGGACACGACCACCGGCTCCCTGCACTTAATACGGACGGAGTCAGGGTCACCTAGAATCAAGCCAGCAAGGAAACACAATAAAGTAAAAGACTTATCTGAACAAACAGCAGAAACAGCCTCCAGCAGTGAGCACTTCATCCAGGAAGTAGTATAAACAACAAAGTGAGGCAGTATGGGAGGGAACATAAAGGAAGACGATTAGTCGAAATAAGTGACACCTGGCAGAAGGAAAGGAGATGAGGAAGTGAAACCAAAACAAAGAACATCATACAAGAGGTAGAGAAGAACGTCTGCCAGACCTTCTCACAGAACTGGCGGTGACACCACCACAAGCCAACTCTTTCACCATCAGATGGGTTCAATCAGGCACCAGGTGTCAATCCCTTAGGCCTCTTTCATACGAATGTGCGATGGCCGTGCCTGTGCTGCGGACTGCAAATTGCAGTCCACAATGCACGGGCCCTGACCGTGGGCCAGCCGCATGCGGATCGCGGACCCATTCTATCTTTTTGCGGAACGGAACCTCACGAAAGCTCTCCGTAGTGCTTCCGTTCCGTGGTTCCGTTCTGCACTACATCTCCGGATTTGCAGACCCATTCAAGTGAATGGGTCTGCATCCATGATGCGGAATGCACACAGCCTGTGCCCCGTGTATTGCGGACCCGCCATATGCGGGCCGAAATACGGCCACAGGGGACACACGGTCATGTGCAAGAGGCCTTCAAGTTGGGTGTGGAGCAGGCAGAAGGAGTTGTGTCTGAGAACTGAGTGGAGAAGTCTATGAAAAAGGCTGATTTAGTATACTAATTGAAGAAGAAAAAATAACGCACCCAGATAGAAATGTCAGATTTCTGCAAAACTTGTCATGCATATATGTCTCAGGCAGATAGGTAAATAATTACAGGTGTGGTCTGATAAAACACTGGCTCTTGCCACAAGAGGGCGTAAAAGTGCTTCTCCTGCTGCCCTATAAAAATGCTCTCAGGGGCTACTTTTGGGTAGTGTACTTGAATATGACTGAGCTCCACATAGGTCACATGACTGATGAACGTGACATCAATAGCCTAGGAAGAGGCTCATCTGAACACTAGAGCCTCTTCAAACAGCTGATGGGTGGGGATCCTGAGAGTCAGACCCCCATGGATCTGATATCCATGCCCTATTCTGACGAGACCTTTAATTGAGTATATGACCCCTCGTGACCTCCAGGTATAGCATAATTGACATAAATCGTCACACTGAATGTACACACGGACAGACTTGGGATCTGTATCCCACGGATGTATAAACATTAGGGATGAATGCAAGTGGACAAGGGGCCTTAAAATGTCCTAACTCTAGGGCAGGCAGAGTTAGCAGTCACACCCAGGCCCATCAGCCCTCTGCCACATGAGGGAACATCTGGTATCAGGGATTCTGCCATCAAATCTATAAGTATGTGTGGTATTATTATTATTCCATGGAGCTGTACATCTGAGGGGGTATACATGGTATAAAACAAGTACAATGAGTAGATATATATTTTTGTAAGGTAGGTTATTCCATTTCCTTAAGATTTTATAAAATGTAGAAATGTCTAAGCATGTGGCCAGCACACTGCCGGTAATGATGGAGGTTTCATGTCAGTGCGGCATGATGTGTGTAGTAGTTGTCAGGAGCAGTGCGCCTGCGCAGTCCGGGCGCAGCCTCCGCTCCTCTCCAGTGAGCGCCGTGCGGGCTGCTGGCGGCTGCGGTGGGACCAGGTGTTGGATTTAGCCGGAGCGCTGCTGTGAAGGGGCAGTTCTGCCTTCTGTACCTTAATGCCCCCGTCCCCAGCTGCCCTCCTTGCCAGCTCCCATCCTGCTACTAGCACCTAGCCCTATCCCCTCCCCGTCCTCCTGCCTTACCATGCCCCTCACTCCGCTCCACGCCGCTGTACGGCACTAGCTGTCCTCCCTCCACCCCTCCCCGACCGAGCTGCCCCCGTCATGTCCCTCCAGCAAAGGGAGGCGATCTACTCGAGGTCGGGGTAAAGGCCTAGTCTGCAGAGCTCCTTCCGTCCTCCTGCTTCACCCCTCCCCGCTGCCTCACACACTTACACACACCGAGCCCAGCATCAGCAATCATCATGGCAGAGGAGCAACAACAACAACAAGCGGCGAAGAAGCAGCGGCCCGAGCAGCCTCAGCTGCCCTCCTCTTCTCCACTGCCAACCCTGGTGACAGGACTGCAAGGGACAGAGGCCAATGCACTGCAACAGAAGATCAAGAACTCCATCTGGTGAGCACCATTCATTCATCTACCATTTTACTTCTCTGCTCCTCACATTTCTTCATCTGGTACATGCAACTGACTTGTGCAGCAATGTCATCAACAACATACATGTGTGGTGCAGTGATGTCATCGACAACATACCTGTGTGGTGCAGTGATGTCATCAGCTCCAGGTATATGTCATCAACAAAATACCTGTGCGGTGCAGTGATGTCATCAACAAAATACCTGTGCGGTGCAGTGATGTCATCAACAAAATACCTGTGCGGTGCTCTGATGTCATCAGCAACATATCTGTGCGGTGCTCTGATGTCATCAACAACATACCTGTGTGGTGCTCTGATGTCATCAACAACATACCTGTGCGGTGCAGTGATGTCATCAACAACATACATATGTGGTGCTCTGATGTCATCAACTCTCATGTCAATACATGTATAAAATGGTGATACATAGCATGTCATTATATATATGGGTGTGCTTGCTCATGTATGGTGCACCCCCACATGCGTACATATGCATATATGTTTGCTACACACATTTATATACATAATGATGTTCTGTATACATATGATACAAAAACATGATTACTGTATGTATGCCATCACAAATAAGCACCAATGCTCTGCGCATACTTTATCTCATACATGTATCTATAGCAGGTGTGCACAACCTGCGGCCCCGGGGGCCACATGCGGCCCTTGATACCATTCTATGCGGCCCCCAACCAGACATGTATGTCTATGTCTTGTGGCTACTCTCATATAATTTTCATGTTTCTCCCACTAGATGGGAATACTAGAAATGCAATCAGACAATTATAGTATATACTGTATATATGTACATAAATTACAGTATTTCAGTTGTTAATACCCTTTTAAATTTTATTTTCAGCCCTTGTCGTTGTTTCAGTTTGACAACGTGGCCCCCAAGCAGAAAATGTTGTGCAACCCTCATCTATAGTTTCTTACACATAGATATTTCATGTCACTTGTACATACATATGACATGTACTAATGTTCTCTATACATTGGGTCACAACCACCATTGTCCTCTCATACATGTGAACTTTAGGTGGGCCTGCATCAGTTTCCTCATCATACATGTATACATTAGGTAACCTGCACTAGTGCCCTCTCATACACGTGTACATTAGGTGGGCCTGCATCAGTTTCCTCATCATACATGTGAACTTTAGGTGGGCCTGCATCAGTTTCCTCCTGATACATTAGGTAACCTGCACTAGTGCCCTCTCATGCACGTGTAGATTAGGTGGGTCTGCATTCGTTTCCTCATCATACATGTATACATTAGGTAACCTGCACTAGTGCCCTCTCATACACGTGTACATTAGGTGGGTCTGCATCAGTTTCCTCATCATACATGTGAACTTTAGGTGGACCTGCATCAGTTTCCTCATCATACATTAGGTAACCTGCACTAGTGCCCTCTCATACACGTGTACATTAGGTGGGTCTGCATCAGTTTCCTCATCATACATGTATACATTAGGTGGGTCTGCATCAGTTTCCTCATCATACATGTATACATTAGGTGGGTCTGCATCAGTTTCCTCATCATACATGTATACATTAGGTGACTTGAACTGGTGTCCTCATTCATGCATGCATTAAGTGACATGCACCAATGTGCTCTCATACAGTATGTAAATATCATGTGACCTGCATTGGCATCCTTCATACATGCAAAGGACATATGACCTGCATTTATATCCTCTTATACATGTATAGATTAGTTGACCTACATGGTGTTCTCATACATGTGCACATTAGGTGACCTCTACTAGTATCCTCATACATGTATACATTGGGTGACATGCTACAGTGTCTTCTCATACATGTAAATACCATGTGACTTGCATTGCCACCCTCTCAAACATGCAAAGGCCATGTGATCTGTATTTGTATCCTCTCATACATGTACATATTAGGTGACATGCTCCAGTGTCCTCTCCTACATGTATACATTAGGTGACATGTTCCAGTGTCCTCTCATACATGTATACATTAGGTAACATGCTCCAGTGTCCTCTCATACATGTATACATTAGGTGACATGTTTCAGTGTCCTCTCATACATGTATAAATTAGGTAACATGCTCCAGTGTCCTCTCATACATGTATACATTAGGTGACATGTTTCAGTTTCCTCATCATACATGTATAAATTAGGTGACCTGAACTGGTGTCCTCATTCATGCATGCATTAAGTGACATGCACCAATGTGCTCTCATACAGTATGTAAATATCATGTGACCTGCATTGGCATCCTTCATACATGCAAAGGACATATGACTTGCATTTATGTCCTCTTATACCTGTATAGATTAGTTGACCTACATGGTGTTCTCATACATGTGCACATTAGGTGACCTCTACTAGTATCCTCATACATCTATACATTAGGTGACATGCTACAGTGTCTTCTCATACATGTAAATATCATGTGACTTGCATTGGCACCCTCTCAAACATGCAAAGGCCATGTGATCTGTATTTGTGTCCTCTCATACATGTACATACTAGGTGACATGCTCCAGTGTCCTCTCGTACATGTATATATTAGATGACCTGCTCCAGTGTCCTCTCATACATGTACACATTAGGTGACATGCTCCAGTGTCCTCTCATACATGTACACATTAGGTGACATGCTCCAGTGTCCTCTCATACATGTACACATTAGGTGACATGCTCCAGTGTCCTCTCATACATGTACACATTAGGTGACATGCTCCAGTGTCCTCTCATACATGTACACATTAGGTGACATGCTCCAGTGTCCTCTCATACATGTACACATTAGGTGACATGCTCCAGTGTCCTCTCATACATGTACACATTAGGTGACATGCTCCAGTGTCCTCTCATACATGTACACATTAGGTGACATGCTCCAGTGTCCTCTCATACATGTACACATTAGGTGACATGCTCCAGTGTCCTCTCATACATGTACACATTAGGTGACATGCTCCAGTGTCCTCTCATACATGTACACATTAGGTGACATGCTCCAGTGTCCTCTCATACATGTATACATTAGGTGACATGCTCCAGTGTCCTCTCAAACATGTACACATTAGGTGACATGCTCCAGTGTCTTCTCATACATGTATATATTAGGTGACATGCTCCAGTGTCCTTTCATACATGTATACATTAGGTGACATGCTCCAGTGTCCTTTCATACATGTATACATTAGGTGACATGCTCCAGTGTCCTCTCATACATGTACACATTAGGTGACATGCTCCAGTGTCCTCTCATACATGTACACATTAGGTGACATGCTCCAGTGTCTTCTCATACATGTATACATTAGGTGACATGCTCCAGTGTCTTCTCATACATGTATACATTAGGTGACATGCTCCAGTGTCTTCTCATACATGTATACATTAGGTGACATGCTCCAGTGTCTTCTCATACATGTATACATTAGGTGACATGCTCCAGTGTCTTCTCATACATGTATATATTAGGTGACATGCTCCAGTGTCCTCTCATACATGTACACATTAGGTGACATGCTCCAGTGTCCTCTCATACATGTACACATTAGGTGACATGCTCCAGTGTCCTCTCATACATGTACACATTAGGTGACATGCTCCAGTGTCCTCTCATACATGTACACATTAGGTGACATGCTCCAGTGTCCTCTCATACATGTATACATTAGGTGACATGCTCCAGTGTCCTCTCAAACATGTACACATTAGGTGACATGCTCCAGTGTCTTCTCATACATGTATATATTAGGTGACATGCTCCAGTGTCCTTTCATACATGTATACATTAGGTGACATGCTCCAGTGTCCTTTCATACATGTATACATTAGGTGACATGCTCCAGTGTCCTCTCATACATGTACACATTAGGTGACATGCTCCAGTGTCCTCTCATACATGTACACATTAGGTGACATGCTCCAGTGTCTTCTCATACATGTACACATTAGGTGACATGCTCCAGTGTCCTCTCATACATGTACACATTAGGTGACATGCTCCAGTGTCTTCTCATACATGTATACATTAGGTGACATGCTCCAGTGTCTTCTCATACATGTATATATTAGGTGACATGCTCCAGTGTCCTTTCATACATGTATACATTAGGTGACATGCTCCAGTGTCCTTTCATACATGTATACATTAGGTGACATGCTCCAGTGTCCTCTCATACATGTACACATTAGGTGACATGCTCCAGTGTCCTCTCATACATGTACACATTAGGTGACATGCTCCAGTGTCTTCTCATACATGTATACATTAGGTGACATGCTCCAGTGTCTTCTCATACATGTATACATTAGGTGACATGCTCCAGTGTCTTCTCATACATGTATACATTAGGTGACATGCTCCAGTGTCTTCTCATACATGTATACATTAGGTGACATGCTCCAGTGTCTTCTCATACATGTATATATTAGGTGACATGCTCCAGTGTCCTCTCATACATGTACACATTAGGTGACATGCTCCAGTGTCCTCTCATACATGTACACATTAGGTGACATGCTCCAGTGTCCTCTCATACATGTACACATTAGGTGACATGCTCCAGTGTCCTCTCATACATGTACACATTAGGTGACATGCTCCAGTGTCCTCTCAAACATGTACACATTAGGTGACATGCTCCAGTGTCTTCTCATACATGTATATATTAGGTGACATGCTCCAGTGTCCTTTCATACATGTATACATTAGGTGACATGCTCCAGTGTCCTTTCATACATGTATACATTAGGTGACATGCTCCAGTGTCCTCTCATACATGTACACATTAGGTGACATGCTCCAGTGTCCTCTCATACATGTACACATTAGGTGACATGCTCCAGTGTCTTCTCATACATGTACACATTAGGTGACATGCTCCAGTGTCCTCTCATACATGTACACATTAGGTGACATGCTCCAGTGTCTTCTCATACATGTATACATTAGGTGACATGCTCCAGTGTCTTCTCATACATGTATACATTAGGTGACATGCTCCAGTGTCTTCTCATACATGTATACATTAGGTGACATGCTCCAGTGTCTTCTCATACATGTATATATTAGGTGACATGCTCCAGTGTCTTCTCATACATGTACATATCATGTGACCTGCATTGGCGTCCTCTGATACATGTAAGGGTCACGTGACCTTCCTTTGAGCCCTCTCATACATGTACACGTCACGTGATGGCGCTTGCTTGTCCCTGAGCAGACATTGTCGGTGTGCAGCCTGGTGCAGTGTAAAAATAGAGGTTGGTAGTGGCAGCTCTGGATGTTTTATATGAGGAGGGGGGAGGGGCGGGCAGGGGAGATCTTTATTTTGTAGCTGGGAGGGTGCCTGGTCTCCTCCATGCACACAGTGTGTACAATGCCCTCTCCCTGCTAGAATGGTTGTGCCCATGCCTCTCCTCGAGGATGAGCTATTTCTACAAGAATAAAAGGTGGTCAGATGTGGTCTCCTCCGCTGAATGGCTGGCTGCTGTTTTTTTCCAGTATCAGGTCACTAGACTGATGCATTGTGGGAGTGTCTGATACTGACGGATAAAAATCCCACCTGTTTAGATGGGATTGGCACGATCTGCACCCGTGCCCTGCACATCATGTTTCTTCATGATGAATGGGGCTCATGAAGCCGGAATATAGAGATGTGGTTGTTTTTTCCCCTCCGCTGCACTGGGTTGGGGAGAAATGGTGGACACTGGCTTCTTACATTCCCCTGCAGCTGGTATCATGTCATATTCCCGACAAAATGGCTACGGCGTGCAGCCCTTGACTTAATACATCCCTGCATCCTAGCAGGTTTTCCAAGCTGTCCGCTGATCCAGGACCATTGTGTGTAATGGAAACATGCTAGATTTCTTGCAGGCACTCACTATTGTGCCAGTAACAGACCTATGCATTGTGTGCGGTGCCAGCCGTGCGGCACGGGGCAGTCACTGCAGATCTGCTCCCACCAGCTTTTCATGATGGAGGTGTTTGTATGCGAAGAATAAATTCGTAGCCTGCATTTTTAGTAGGCTGGAAATAAGGAGGGGGGGGGGCTCTGTTCATGGAAGCGAACGGGTTAAACCCATGTTGACAAGATTAGTGGTGATGGGAGGACTTGATCCCGTGACCTTGTAGATTCAAGTGCAACGGCTCTTAACACCAGATCACACGCCCGCACCCATTTAATAATTAATAACCATAATCTGGCCGGGCTGCGTAGCTCTTGTCGCTCGCCGTGGTGTGATGTGCAGTCTGCAGCCTTCTAACGTAATAAAGGCACATTCACTTGGATGTCACCAAATTGGCGTGACAAATAGCAATTGTTGTACTCTGTGTTTTGGTAGCTCGCCTCCGCACCACTGTGACTGATTCCAGCTATGTCAAGGTCATATAAGGTGCATGCAATGAAGAACACATGTTGTCCTGAGAGGTTCCCACCAAGAGCTGGCTTCTGGAGAGCATGCTGTGTGTGCGCGCACTTTAGGATATTCCACCAAACCTTCTATTTTTAAGCTTGGAGGTGTCAGATTGTTGGGGTTTGTCTTCATTTTTGCAGTCTTTTGGTCTGTTTCCACAGGTAGTCGGCTGAATATTGATGGTGGTGCTATAAGTGCTTATAAGACGAGCATCACACACAATGATTTTGATTACTTATGTGATTCCAGCCTAAGGTGCTCATGCACACTGCTATATTTTCTATCTGTGTCCGTTCCGTTTTTTATTGCAGCCCGTATGCGGAACCAGTCACTTCAATGGGTCCGCAAAAAAAACAAAATGCTCTGTGTGCATTGTGTTTCTGTTGGTCCGCAAAACTGTTCCGCAAAAAAATAAAACATGTCCTATTCTTGTCCGTTTTGTAGACCAGGAAATGCATTGTTACAATGAATCCGCAAAATAAAACGGATGCAGCATGGATGTGACACGGATGTTATTATTATTATTTTTTTTTTTGATTTGTGTTTTGTGAACCGCAAAATACATACGGTCATGTGCATGAGCCCTAAGGCTACTTACGGGTCACACAGCGCACATATCCATTGACTGGATATCTGCAGACCATATATATTGATGACCTATCATCGGGACAACAGGCAGTGTAATGAGCAGGAAGCAGCGCTCGCCTGAAGCGCTGCCTCCTCTTAAAACAGCTGATCGGCGGGGCCAAACAGATATTGATGACCAATCCCGACGACAGGTCATCAGCTTATTAGCGGGGTTGTCAGACCCCCGCCAACCAGATATTGATGACCTATCCTGACGACAGGTCATCAGTAGGGATGAGTGAATCAGCTTTGTTTTTTTTACAGTAATAATTTAGTAATAATTCACTAAGTTATTACACAAAGTCTTCACAACCCCTTTTAGGGTCCATTCACACGTCCGCAAGTGTTTTGCAGTCCGCAAAACGGACACCAGCGGACCGCACATGTCAGAGGCTGTGGAGTCAGAGTCGAGGAGTCGGAGGCAATTTTGGGTACCTGGAGTCGGCAAAAAATGAACCGATTCCGACTCCTACTAGATTTAAATTGGAATAAAATAAAAAAAGCAAGTTTAAATGTCCCAATTCACAAAAAGTTATAATTAATTACCGTATTTTTCGCCCTATAAGACGCACCTAGGTTTTTGAGGAGGAAAATAAGAAAAAATATATTTTGAACCAAAAGGTGTGCTTTTGGTGGGTTTTGAACTAATGGGGGCATCTGTGGATGGCACTGTTATGGGGGCATCTGTGGATGGCACTGTTATGGGGGCATCTGTGGATGGCACATATATAGCATCTTATCTTATGTGTCATCCACAGATCCCCCCCCCCCATAAGTGTCCCTGTGTAGTGAATGGGGGCCGACATCTGTTTCTGTAATGGCAGCGGGCCGGGTCCTTGCTTCATTCCTAAAGTGGGCGGAGCAGGCGCGTGACGTAGTGAGCTACACTACGAGGGCCCACCCGGCCTCCTGACTGCCAATAAGTTAGTAGTAAGTAGTACAGCGCTAGATTTAAAGGGCTTCTGTCACCCCATTAAACCGTTTTTTTTTTCTTTACTAATAATCCCTACACTGCGATCTCAACATACATAAGCTAATTAATGATTTTCGTTCAGTAGAATTCTTTAAAAATCGATTTTTGAAATATGTAAATTACCTTGCTACCAGCAAGTAGGGCGGCTACTTGCTGGTAGCAGCCGCATCCTCCGATGGTAATGACCCCCCCTCTGCTTGTTGATTGACAGGGCCAGCGGACGGGATCTTTCTCTGCTGGCCCTGCCTGTTTTGATTCAATATCTTGCGCCTGCGCCGCGGCCGTACCTCTCTTCAATCTGCGCAGGCGCACTGAGAGGCGGCCACTCGCTTGGCCGCTCGCTCCTCAATGCGCCTGCACCGGGTGTAGATGTGACGTCATCGGCGCAGGCGCATTGAGGATGGAGCGGCCGAGCGAGTGGCCGCCTCTCAGTGCGCCTGCGCAGATTGAAGAGAGGTACGGCTGCGGCGCAGGCGCCAGATATTGAATCAAAACAGGCAGGGCCAGCAGAGAAAGATCCCGTCCGCTGGCCCTGTCAATCAACAAGCAGAGGGGGCGTCATTACCATCGGAGGATGCGGCTGCTACCAGCAAGTAGCCGCCCTACTTGCTGGTAGCAAGGTAATTTACATATTTCAAAAATCGATTTTTAACAAATTCTACTGAACGAAAATCATTAATTAGCTTATGTATGATGAGATCGCAGTGTAGGGATTATTACTAAAGAAAAAAAAAAAAAAAACGGTTTAATGGGGTGACAGAAGCCCTTTAAGATTGGAATACTTTAACAATACCCACAAGTTAGATATGATTACCGTATACTACAGTGAGCGGGGCCCGGTGTAGTAGAATACAATGACAACTACATTACAGAAACAGATGCTGTCCCCCAGCCCCTCCTTCCTCTCAGCCTATTCACCGGACGGTCGCAGCATTCGCCCCATAAGACGCACTGCTATTTTTCCCCCACTTTAGCGAAAAATACGGTACTTCTCTACTGTAAGAATAAAGGCCAATGCATGCAGTGCTTCACGTTACCGCAAAACGAACACATTAAGTGACCGTGAAGAAGCATGCTTTTCATATGCTTTACTATATAAAACGCAACACTCAGATGAGGAGTGGCAATACTTATACTTTCCATTGTGTTGTGTTCCGCTGTTACAGGGAACGCAACGCCCATGGTTAACCTAGCCTCTCACTGATAACCGATTAAGTAAATATGTTTTTTGCCGGACTAGACACTTGTATAAGTGAAGGGAATGGATAGTCAATAGCTCAAGACTGAAGCTGTAAACCATTTGAAAAACTGCTGTCATTCAGCTAAGGTTACGTCTACACGACGACATTTGTCGCGCGACAGATAGGGCACAACTACACTGCAACATTTGTAGCGCAACGTTTTGTTGCACCAATGTCGCGCGACAATTTTTATAATGGCAGTCTATGGTGTCGCACTTCAACACGCAACATACTGCAACGCAACAATTGCAGAAAAATCCATCTCGAATTGATTTTCTGCAACTGTTGCGTCGCAGTCGCAGTATGTTGCAGTGCGACACCATAGACTGCCATTATAAAAATTGTCGCGCAACATTAGTGCAACATAATGTCGCGCGACAAATGTCGTCCTGTAGACGTAGCCTAAGACTATAAAAACTTGTAAACTCAGATCGTTAGCTTAAACTTTAAACATGACTATGGGATTCTTCTAGGGAAATCATGTTTTAAAATAAATGCCCCTTCCTGGATCCCCCCACTGCCCTGTCTTCAGCAGAAGATCAGCACACAAAGGAGAAGGCAGCTGCTTCCTAGCCAGTAGTTCTGTGGTAATGACATGTATGTTGCCTTTCTTTCCTTCAAGGAATGTATAAAATGCATTTGCATATTAAATACAGAGGAGTCGGAGTCGGAAGTACCAAAAACGGAGGAGTTGGAGTCGGAGCATTTATCTACCGACTCCACAGTCCTGCATCTCAGGAACAAGAATAGGACATGTTCTATTTTTTTGCGGAACAGAAGTGCAGATGCGGATAGCACACTCTGTGCTTTCAGCATCTTTTCCGGCCACATTGAAAATGAATGGGTCCGTACCCGTTCCGCAAAATTCGGCGTTTCGCTGACCCATTCATGCAGACGTGTAAATGGACCCTTAATGAGTGCTCACAGATCAGTGGTTTTCTACAACACCACAGAAGTACGCCCTATGTTTGTCTGATTACAGATCCCTCACGCATATTTAAATCTATGGGTCCATGAAAACCACAGACACAACATTGATGCTAGAATATGCCCTGGAAATTAATTTTCAGCCTATCATTGTCTTTGGAATACAAACGACATACAGAGCAAAAAAACGGAGACTCAGATTCTTCACGAACATTTTCATGGATGAACTACTTGATCACACGGTCAGTATTTGGTCAGTTTTTTGCAGTCAGTGTCCATTCACTTTAATGGGGCTGCTCTGTGTCTAGGCCATGTGACCGAGGAAAGTGACGTCACACGGCCTCCCTAGGGAAAGCTGAGAGAACTACTACGAGCGCCCCTGGCTTCTCAAACAACTGATTGGTGGGGGTCCCAGGTGTCAGAACCTCACCAATCAGATATTGAGATCCAGAGCATAGGTCATCAGTAGGGATGAGCGAATCGACTTCAGATGAAACAAGTAGATTCGCATAATACTTAGTTTAAGTACTGTACGGAGCGAGTGCTCCATACACTATTAGAATTTATTGGCTCAGATGAGGCGAAGTCTCCTGAGACTTCCCATAATAACTTCATAAATTAATTTCTACTGTAAAACACCATTTCCCGAACTCGGGTTTGGTTCTTTGGTACCACTTTTTAAAAATGTTTTGCCCAGTTTCCCCCAAATGAAACTAAAAAAAATAATTATAAAGTCCTAAGTGTCAGGTAAAAAATGTTGCAAAAATTATTTTGGAAGTGCAACAAATATAAAAGTGACAACCGTATGAACCACCACTTGCGCTAAATCACAAAAAGTTGTTTGATCATTAAAGGGTTTCTGTCATGGGAAAAATCATTATGTAGCTGACTGACATTTAGCGATGTGCTAACGTCCGCAGTACATAACAGTATGACTTATAACTCCCTGCCTGCCGCCGTTCTCTTAAAATATGCTAATGAGCCTTTAGGTGCTATTAGGGCATTGCTCCAGCACCTAGAGGTTCGGTCTACTCGCCTTTTGGCATGCCCACGTCCACTTGATTGACGTCCTTCTTCTCTGCATCGTCCTCATAATCCCGTGCCTGCGCCGTCCCGTTTAGTATTCGGCGCAGTGAGTAAAGGATGCTCAGCTGCTGCCAGGGAGGACTGTGACGAAGCTGGCAGCAGCCAAGTGTCCTTTACTCACTGCGCCTGCGCTGAATACTAAACAGGATGGCGCAGGCGCAAAAGGCGAGTAGACCGAGCCTCTAGGTGCTGCAGCAACGCCCTCATAGCACCTAGAGGCTCATTAGCATATTTTAAGAGAACGGCGGCAGGCAGGGAGTTATAAGTCATACTGTTATGTACTGCTGACAGTAGCACATCGCTAATGTCAGTCAGCTACATAATGATTTTTCCCATGACAGAAACCCTTTAAGGTCTTTTCAGGCCTGGTCAATAAAGTGTTAACCAAAGAGTGCTTTCCACGCTAGTAAGGTAGAGTGCTTACTGGTTGTTGCATGGCGCTTGTAACTGGATTGGCAGGAGGTGGTAATAACCAGTGAGCTCCGTCCTCTGCAGTGAAGGAAAGTGCTGATTTATGAATAGGCAGCAGCCTGGAAGGAAATTTTGCTGTTTTTCTGGTTAAAAAATAATTTTTACAAGTTCTTGCAGCATCGCCCCTGAAACAGAAGATTCACACTTACCTGCTCCCCTCTGCTCCAGTCCTCTGCACTGCCCCTGCTGCCTCCATCTTCCGGTTCCTGCGCTGTGTACACCTGGCAGTACATGGGCATGGTCACATACACCGCTCCAGCCAATAACCGGCTTCAGCAGTGATGTGGCCACAAGCCGTGTGTCACAGATGAAGCCAGTTATTGGCTAGAGCGGTGTATGTGACCATGCCCATGTACTGCCAGGTGTACACAGCGCAGGAACCGGAAGATGGAGACATCAGGGGCAGTGCAGAGGACCGGAGCGGCTGGGAGCAGGTAAGTATAACTCTTCGGTTTCAGGAGCCATGCTGCAGCAAGTTGTTAAAGGGATTTCCTGCTGAAAATATTTTTTAAGCCCATTTTACACTGCACAATATTAGACCAACTAGTGGAAACAATAACAGGAATGCTTATTCCTTATATCTGGCCGGTATAAGGGTCCATTCACACGTCCGTATGTGTTTTGTCGATCCGCAAATTGCAGATCTGCAAAACACGGACACTGGCAATGTGCATTCTGCATTTTGCGGACCGCACATCGCCGACAGTCTTATAGAAAATGTATTTTCTTGTCCACAATTGCGGACAAGAAAGGTTGAAAGGTTGTGCGCCCCTGTGTAAAAGTAGCCTTATGATATATGCACACGGTGGACATACTGTACATGTAGGAGAAATGGAACGTGTGTTTTTTTTTTCTGTGGAACCCATGGCAGGTATCTGGGGCTGACCTTTGGATTTATTCTGCCGTTTGCAACAATATGAAATCATTCAATGGAGCGATCTACTTGTGGTTTCTGCACATAA
Organism: Bufo gargarizans; assembly: GCF_014858855.1. NCBI lineage: Eukaryota > Metazoa > Chordata > Amphibia > Anura > Bufonidae > Bufo > Bufo gargarizans. The sequence continues at coordinate 74,082 of NW_025334741.1, read as the reverse complement.
ATCTTAAGAATGAACATGCTTAACCTTAAAGGGGTTATCCCACTTAGCGTTTCTATACTTACCTGCTGCCACCGCGCGTTCACTTCCTGGATTCTGGCTGGGGGCGGGCTTCATCTTGATTGAAGTCTTCTCCCGGCCGTGCCGCGCGCTGGAATGAATGCGCACGCCGCCGCGCATGCGCAATAGTGACTTATTCCTACAGAGCCGGCGTGCGCATTCGCAGCTCTGTACTATTCTGTCCGGGAAGAAGTCACTGTCGCGCATGCGCGGCAGCGTGCGCGTTCAGAACAGCGAGCGGACCGGCCGGGAGAAAAGGAGTCGTCTTCTGGGCAAGCGCGACCTTCCGGCTTTTCAAGAAGAACAGTGGTCGTAACCAGGGGAGACCGAGTCACAACAATCAGGTAAGTGGGTATGAATTTTATCCTAATCGGTGGGGATTTGTTAATAAAGTATATTTACAAAAATGATCACTGTCAAATCATTAACAGATTTAACAGTGATCATTATGATAGGATAGCCCCTTTAAAGGGGTTCTCTCTCTTCAGTAAGTGGCATTTATCATGTAGAAAAAGTTAATCCAAACAACATACTAATGTATTGTTATTATCCATATTGCTTCCTTTGCTGGCTTGATTCATTTTCCCATCACATTATACACTGCTCATTTCCATGGTTCTGACCAACCTGCAATCCATCAGTGGTGGTCGTGCTTGCACACTATAGGAAAAAGCACTGGCCTCTCTGGGGCCTAGGACTGTGGGAGCTCACATAGGCTGGTGCCTTTTCCTATAGTGTACAAGCACGACCACCGCTGTGGTATTGCAGGGTGATCGTAACCATGGAAAAGAGCAGTGTATAATGTGATGGAAATAGCAAATGCTATTTGCTGAAGTGAGACAACCCCTATAAAAAGGCTCTGAACCTGGACATATGCCCTTCTTCCCCCACACAGCCCCTCTGAGATGAACATCAGAGCATTATATGCTCCGATGCTCTCCCTTGCCCTCTGCTGAATCGCACAGGGCAAGGGCTTTTTCATTACATCCTGTGAAGTATCGGCTCTCTGCTAGGTGGAGGCTTCTGTCTAGCAGTGTTCCTGGTGACGTCATCAGCAGTAATGTGCGGGCTTTAGCGCTGCCCTAGCCTTTAAAACATCCAGGGCAGCGCTAAAGCCCGCCCATTAGTGCCAGTGACATCACCGGCATCTCTGCTAGGTTGAAGCCTCCACCTAGTACTGTAAGTATGTAAACAAAAAAGCCTTTGCCCTGCGCAATGTAGCATGCCTCTGGGATTTTCGTGAGGTTTTGGTGCGGAAATCCAATGTAAGTGTTACTTGTGGCTTTTGGTGTGGATTTTGAGGATTTTCCGCAGATCTCGCACTTGCATTGGAAAAGTCGAAACCACTGTGGATTTCCAAATCTACACAGTGGGTCAACTTCTGTATGGAAAAAAAAGCTAAGTGTACATGAGATTTGTCTAAACCCATTTACTTTGCCGGTGCTGTGTTATGCGCCGTTTTTTCTGATTGAGAATCCATGTGGAAAAACTGTGTATAATCCGCAGCCTGTTCAGGTAATCTAAAAGTACTTTCACACTAGCTATTTTCTTTTCCTGGAATTAGTTCCGTCAAAAGGGCTCAATGCCGGAAAAGAACTGATCAGGTATATCCTCATGCATTCTGAATGGAGAGTAATCCGTTCAGAATGCATCAGGATGTCTTGAGTTCAGTCATTTTGACTGATCAGGCAAAAGATAAAACCGCAGCATGCTACGGTTTTATCTCCGGCCCAAAAAACTGAAGACTTGCCTGAATGCCTGATCCGGTATTTTTTTCCATAGGAATGTATTAATGCTGGATCCGGCATTCAAAATACCGGAATGCTGGATCTGTCCTTCCGGTCTGCACATGCGCAGACTGAAAGAAAAAAAAAAGGCGAAAAAAATAAATGCTGGATCCGTTTTGCCGGTTGACACCGGAAAGACGGATCTGGCATTTTAATGCATTCTTTTGACTGATCAGGCATTTTTAAGACTGATCAGGATCCTGATCAGTCTTACAAATGCCATTAGGCCTCTTTCACACTTGCGTTGTCCGGATCCGGCATGTACTCCACTTGCCGGAATTACACGCCGGATCCGGAAAAACGCAAGTGAACTGAAAGCATTTGAAGACGGATCCGTCTTCAAAATGCTTTCAGTGTTACTATGGCAGCCAGGACGCTATTAAAGTCCTGGTTGCCATAGTAGGAGGGGGGAGCGGTATACTTACAGTCCGTGCGGCTCCCGGGGCGCTCCAGAATGACCTCAGAGCGCCCCATGCGCATGGATGACGTGCCATGCGATCACGTCATCCATGCGCTTGGGGCGCCCTGACGTCACTCTGGAGCGCCCCGGGAGCCGCACGGACGTAAGTATACTGCTCCCCCGCTCCCCACTACACTTTACCATGGCTGCCAGGACTTTAGCGTCCCGGCAGCCATGGTAACCATTCAGAAAAAGCTAAACGTCGGATCCGGCAATGCGCCGAAACGACGTTTAGCTTAAGGCTGGATCCGGATCAATGCCTTTCAATGGGCATTCATTCCGGATCCGGCCTTGCGGCAAGTGTTCAGGATTTTTGGCCGGAGCAAAAAGCGCAGCATGCTGCTGTATTTTCTCCGGCCAAAAAATGTTCCGGTCCGGAACTGAAGACATCCTGATGCATCCTGAACGGATATCTCTCCATTCAGAATGCATTAGGATAAAACTGATCAGGATTCTTCCGGCATAGAGCCCCGACGACGGAACTCTATGCCGGAAGAAAAGAACGCAAGTGTGAAAGAGCCCTTAGTTTGACTTTCCATGGAATACTTTGAAACCCATAAAACTGCGGCGAAATTGTGTGTACAACTTGTCCTGCAAAAAACAACCTCTCATATGGTTATGTGAATGGAAAAATAAAAAAAGTTATTGCTTCCGGAAGGCCGGAAATAAAAAATAATAATCACCCGCTAAGGAAGTGGTTAAACAGCGGGGGCCCCCCACCAATTTAAAATTGCTGACGTATCCTGACCGGAGAGACGAACGTGCAAACACCATGCAGATGTTGCCCTACTTGGATTTAAACCAAGGCACTAGTCCTAACCACTTCGCCACCAGTTTTGCAGTGCAGTGGCCGCTGCATACAAAATTCAAGTTAGGCTGCTTTCACACTAGCGTTCGGCTGTCCGCTCGTGAGCTCCGTTTGAAGGAGCTCACGAGCGGACCCGAACGCAGCCGTCCAGCCCTGATGCAGTCTGAATGGAGCGGATCCGCTCAGACTGCATCAGTCTGGCGGCGTTCAGCCTCCGCTCCGTTCGCCTCCGCACGGACAGGCGGACAGCTGAACGCTGCTTGCAGCGTTCGGGTGTCCGCCTGGCCGTGCGGAGGCGTGCGGATCCGTCCAGACTTACAATGTAAGTCAATGGGGACGGATCCGTTTGAAGATGCCACAATATGGCTCAATCTTCAAGCGGATCCGTCCCCCATTGACTTTACATTGAAAGTCTGGACGGATCCGTCCGAGGCTATTTTCACACTTAGCTTTTTTTTGCCATTTTAATGCAGACGGATCCGTTCTGAACGGAGCCTCCGTCTGCATTAATATGATCGGATCCGTTCAGAACGGATCCGATCGAACGCTAGTGTGAAAGTAGCCTTATTGGTTTTATTGCACAGAAATTGGTCAGATAATCTGTTGGTGTAATACAGCACTTACCCTAGTTTTTTGGCATAAAAAAAGCGTCCATGCCAAGAAGCGGACAAGAATAGGACATGCTCTATTTTCTTGCGGAGCTGCGGACCGGAAGATCGGGGGCGCGCTCCGGAAATGTAGATGCATCTCATCTAGAATTTTATCAACAGTCATAAGGTGAATAATTTAGGAGTTGCCGCCTATTTGAGCACATGGCATGATACATTTAGAACAAGATCTTAGGCACATCTCTTTGCCATATGCTGCAGTGTAATTACAAGAAAGATGGCATGCAGGTAAACAATGAAGAGGACTCAGCACTTGCGTTATAGCCCCGTCGGACAGCTTGTTCGGCTGGGGTGCCAGAGTTGGAGTCCACAGATCTGATATTGATGCCTGTCCTAAAGATAGTTTATCACTTTCTGGAGCCCAAACAACCTCTTTAAAGGGGTTGTGCGCCCATTTCCAGACCCTTCAGACTGGTAGAACCCACGTTGGTTATCATGCTTATCTGATCCCCAGCACTCGCTCCCAGACCTCTGCTCCTTATATCGGGTCCTTCCATGTAAACTTCTGTTTTGACGCTGCTGCAGCCAATCACTGGCCTCAGCGGTGAGCTGCTCCCCTTTCATCATGTGACCATTTTATAATGGCCAATGATTGGCTGCAGCAGTTTCAAACAGGAAGTTTACATGGAGGGATTCGAGACAAGCAGAGGAGACTGGGGAGTGAGCGAGACAGGACCCAGGGCTGGGGATCAGGTAAGTATAATCACCAACACGGGTCCACCATTCTGAGAGGTCTGGAAGTTAGAGCACAACCCTTTTAAGGGGCATTTCTTATTTTAGATTTTTATGGCATATTCATGTGATTTGTCTTAAAAGTCTTATTTAAAAGTGGGTTCCACCTCTGCTCTGAGAGCGCCTTGTTTTTCTGTTCTGGTTCCTAATCGATCTTACTGCTGCTAGATGGAAAACTTGCTCATGTTAAATTACCCTAAGGCCTCATTCATGCATCCATGTCTGTGGTATGTCCTCAACAGCAACCTCCATGTTTTATCCGTTTGACTGTGTGTGCTCCACTAGTCTGTGATTTCCAGTCCATGTATCATCCATGTTTCACTGACACTGCTAGGCTAAAAATTGGTTTCCAGAGCTTCTTCTAGCAATGATCCATGAAAACCATGGACCAATCACATGCCCATGTATTATAATGTGTGTAATGCTGAATGTGGTATCACCTGAATGGATATGTGAGCCGTCCGAGACTACAGACCGCACACATACAGGTCCTTCTAAAAAAATTTGCATATTGTGATAAAGTTCATAATTTTCTGTAATGTACTGATAAACATTAGACTTTCATATATTTTAGATTCATTACACACCAACTGAAGTAGTTCAAGCCTTTTATTGTTTTAATATTGATGATTTTGGCATACAGCTCATGAAAACCCCAAATTCCTATCTAAAAAAATTAGCATATCATGAAAAGGTTCTCTAAACGAGCTATTAACCTAATTATCTGAATCAACTAATTAACTCTAAACACCTGCAAAAGATTCCTGAGGCTTTTAAAAACTCCCAGCCTGGTTCATTACTCAAAACCGCAATCATGGGTAAGACTGCCGACCTGACTGCTGTCCAGAAGGCCATCATTGACACCCTCAAGCAAGAGGGTAAGACACAGAAAGAAATTTCTGAACGAATAGGCTGTTCCCAGAGTGCTGTATCAAGGCACCTCAGTGGGAAGTCTGTGGGAAGGAAAAAGTGTGGCAGAAAACGCTGCACAACGAGAAGAGGTGACCGGACCCTGAGGAAGATTGTGGAGAAGGACCGATTCCAGACCTTGGGGGACCTGCGGAAGCAGTGGACTGAGTCTGGAGTAGAAACATCCAGAGCCACCGTGTACAGGCGTGTGCAGGAAATGGGCTACAGGTGCCGCATTCCCCAGGTCAAGCCACTTTTGAACCAGAAACAGCGGCAGAAGCGCCTGACCTGGGCTACAGAGAAGCAGCACTGGACTGTTGCTCAGTGGTCCAAAGTACTTTTTTCGGATGAAAGCAAATTTTGCATGTCATTCAGAAATCAAGGTGCCAGAGTCTGGAGGAAGACTGGGGAGAGGGAAATGCCAAAATGCCTGAAGTCCAGTGTCAAGTACCCACAGTCAGTGATGGTCTGGGGTGCCATGTCAGCTGCTGGTGTTGGTCCACTGTGTTTTATCAAGGGCAGGGTCAATGCAGCTAGCTATCAGGAGATTTTGGAGCACTTCATGCTTCCATCTGCTGAAAAGCTTTATGGAGATGAAGATTTCATTTTTCAGCACGACCTGGCACCTGCTCACAGTGCCAAAACCACTGGTAAATGGTTTAGAGAAAGTTGAGAGACGCAAGACCCAACACTCTGGATGAGCTTAAGGCCGCTATCAAAGCATCCTGGGCCTCCATAACACCTCAGCAGTGCCACAGGCTGATTGCCTCCATGCCACGCCGCATTGAAGCAGTAATTTCTGCAAAAGGATTCCCGACCAAGTATTGAGTGCATAACTGAACATAATTATTTGAAGGTTTACTTTTTTTTGTATTAAAAACACTTTTCTTTTATTGGTCGGATTAAATATGCTAATTTTTTGAGATAGGAAATTTGGGTTTTCATGAGCTGTATGCCAAAATCATCAATATTAAAACAATAAAAGGCTTGAACTACTTCAGTTGGTGTGTAATGAATCTAAAATATATGAAAGTCTAATGTTTATCAGTACATTACAGAAAATAATGAACTTTATCACAATATGCTAATTTTTTTTTGAAGGACCTGTACATGAATCACTGACGTGTGAAGGAGACAGAACAGTATTTTTTGCTACACTAGTAGGGATGAGCAAACTTGCATTTTTCAAGTTCGGGTTTGGCATTTGGGTATTTTTGCAATTCCGTTATCACAGAATATATAGGGAATGCATCTGGAAGCCAATGGGCAGCATAGCGGATCTGGACAGTTTTCGTTATGCAGGAGTCAGCAATTCACTTTTAATACGCTGGGTCTCTCTGAAGAGACCCAGCTTATTAGAACTGCAATTATTATATTGGCCAGCAGGTGGTGGGCCAACATAAGAAATCAGCAATTCACATATTACTATGCTCCTGTATGGAGTGTGGTAATATTGACTACAAAAAAAAACTAGTGAATGTTGTAGTCTTCTACACTGGCTACAAAAACTAAAAAAATAAATAAAATGTAACCCACTTTCCTTAAAAAATAATAAATAACAAAATTACATGAAGAATAAAAAAAATATATAAACATTGTGGGCATCTCCACGTCCCCACAAAAGCCCATAGTATTAAAATATAAAAATACTTTTTTCCTTAACGCCATTCGCCGTATTGGAAAAGTATCAAAATGGCTGCTTCACCAATTTTTTCATTGCTTCTGTTACGCAAGAAAATTACGGTAAATAAAATGGCATCAAAAAGTTACACACTCCAAAATGGTATTTAGTAAAAACTACAGATCATCCCTCAAAAAATGAGCCCCCCCACACAGCTCAGTAGACATAACTATGAAAAAGTTTGGTGATTGAATAACTTTTTTTTTTTTTTTTTTTTTTTTTTACAAGTTTTCATTTATTTTTACAGTAGACATTTGAAACCTGTACATATGTGGTATTGTTGTAATTGTACTGACCCAGGGAATGAAGGGCACAGGTCAGTTTTGCCGCAAAGTGAACTCCGTAGGGACAAAACCTGGAAAACGGTGGAGAAATTGTTTTGTTTTTTTCAATTGCACTCCATTTGGAATTTTTTTTCCATTGTATGCCATTCTAAATAATGGCTGTAGAAAGTACAACTTGCCCTGCAAAAAAACAAAACAGGCCCATATATGGATATGTGAACATAAAAATCCAAAAGTTAGTTAAAGGTGGTGTTCCACTAATATAAATCTATCCCTCCCAACATTCCCCAAATATCACCATTTATCAAAGTTAGGCCTCATGCACACGGACGTTTTTTTTCACAGTCCGCAAAACGGGGTTCCGTTGGTCCGTGATCCGTGACCGTTTTTCCGTCCGTGGGTCTTCCTTGATTTTTGGAGGATCCACGGACATGAAAAAAAAGTCATTTTGGTGTCCGCCTGGCCGTGCGGAGCCAAACGGATCCGTCCTGAATTACAATGCAAGTCAATGGGGATGGATCCGTTTGATGTTGACACAATATGGTGCCATTTCAAACGGATCCGTCCCCATTGACTTTCAATGTAAAGTCTGGAGTTCTGTTATACCATCGGATTGGAGTTTTCTCCAATCCGATGGTATATTTTAACTTGTAGCGTCCCCATCACCATGGGAACGCCTCTATGTTAGAATATACTGTCGGATATGAGCTACATCGTGAAACTCATTTCCGACAGTATATTCTAACACAGAGGCGTTCCCATGGTGATGGAGACGCTTCAGGTTAGAATATACAAAAAAACTGTGTACATGACTGCCCCCTGCTGCCTGGCAGGTGCTGCCAGGCAGCAGGGGGCAGACCCCCCCCCCCTGTTTTTAACTCATTGGTGGCCAGTGGGCCCCCCCTCCCCTGTTGTTAACTCGTTGGTGGCCAGTGTGCGCACCCCCCTCCCTCCCTCCCTCTCTTGTTTTAATACATTGGGGCCAGTGTGCGCGCGCCCCCCAACCCCCCCTCCCTCCCTCTCTTGTTTTAATACATTGGGGCCAGTGTGCGCGCGCCCCCCAACCCCCCCTCCCTCCCTCTATTGTTTTAATACATTGGGGCCAGTGTGCGCGCGCCCCCCCAACCCCCCCTCCCTCCCTCTATTGTTTTAATACATTGGGGCCAGTGTGCGCACCCCCCCACCCCCCTCCCTCCCCCCATTGTAATCATCATCGGTGGCAGCGGAGTAGAAGATTTTCATACTTACCTGGCTGCTGGCTGCTGCGATGTCTGCGTCCGGCCGGGAGCTCCTCCTACTGGTAAGTGACAGCAATGCGCCGCACAGACCTGTCACTTACCAGTAGGAGGAGCTCCCGGCCGGACGCAGACATCGCAGCAGCCAGCAGCCAGGTAAGTATGAAAATCTTCTACTCCGCTGCCACCGATGATGATTACAATAGAGGGAGGGAGGGGGGGGGGGGGGTTGGGGGGGGTGCGCACACTGGCCCCAATGTATTAAAACAATAGAGGGAGGGAGGGGGGGTTGGGGGGGCGCGCGCACACTGGCCCCAATGTATTAAAACAATAGAGGGAGGGAGGGGGGGTTGGGGGGCGCGCGCACACTGGCCCCAATGTATTAAAACAATAGAGGGAGGGAGGGAGGGGGGTGCGCACACTGGCCACCAACAGTTAACAACAGGGGAGGGGGGGGCCGCACAATGATATTCAAACTGGGGAGGGGGGGGTCTGCCACCTGCTGCCTGGCAGCCCTGATCTCTTACAGGGGGATATGATGGGGTTAATTGTACTATCATATCCCCCTGTAAGAGATCGGGTGCTGCCAGGCAGCAGGGGGCAGTCTTGTACACAGTTTGTAGTGTATTCTAACTAGAAGCGTCCCATCACCATGGGAACGCCTCTGTGTTAGAATATACTGTCGGATCTGAGTTTTCACGAAGTGAAAACTCAGCTCTGAAAAAGCTTTTATGCAGACGGATCTTCGGATCCGTCTGTATGAAACTAACCTACGGCCACGGATCACGGACACGGATGCCAATCTTGTGTGCATCCGTGTTCTTTCACGGACCCATTGACTTGAATGGGTCCGTGAACCGTTGGCCGTGAAAAAAATAGGACAGGTCATATTTTTTTCACGGCCAGGAAACACGGCTCACGGATGCGGCTGCCAAACGGTGCATTTTCCGATTTTTCCACGGACCCATTGAAAGTCAATGGGTCCGTGAAAAAAAACGGAAAACGGCACAACGGCCACGGATGCACACAACGGTCGTGTGCATGAGGCCTTATTGGCCTACTATTGCACCCTGTGGCAAATCTGTTTTCATTTGCTGTTGCTTGTCCTAGGAAGCGTCATTGGTAAGAACAAGTGGTGCGGTTAGTGTCACATGATCTGCTGATGTCAGGACACATGCTCTAAGGCATGATGAGACCACAGTCTCATAACAACATGGGGGATAAGAGAAAACTGAAAATTTGATAAATTTGAAAAAAAAATCCAAGGAGAAATGGGGGCTAGAGTATTTGATGATGATATACTTTACAGTGAAAAGCAGTTTATAGCACAAACCCTTTAGTGCACTGAATGGCCGTGCACCCTAGCTCCTCGCTCTTTCACCAAACTTATAAAAATAAGTGCACAAAATAGTACTTGGGGATCCGTTTTCTTTTGTGTCAGAGAAAACTGATTCGTCCTCAATGACTTATATTGTGTGTCATGATGGATCTGTCTTGTCCACCACATCGTGGACAGAAAAACACTGCTTGCAGCGTTTTTCTGTCCGCGATGGGGACGCAACCAAACGTAACGGAATGCATTTTGGGAGTTCAGTTTCGTTCAGTTTAGAAGTGTTTTCCCCCGCTATTGAGATCCTATGACGGATCTAAATAGCTGAACTGCCGATTGGTAGCGTATCCTAGCTTTATGTCAGCCAGAGCAGTCATTTTCCAGTGCCTGAAAGCTGATACCATCTGGAGTGATACTTCAGGTCTTTGGGCAAGAAGCACCATGGGATTGTCCCCCTGCATATAACCTCACAAAGTGTGCCTGATACATTTTTCTATTAGGTTGACCAGTGCTTTAGTGTTATGTGTCTGTATGTGATGGAATATCCAGTTTGCATGACAGACATCTAGATTGTTCCCATGTTTTTCAGTAAATTGGGAACTGCATCTAATCTGGGCTTTTTATTGCCAGCTCTGAGCTGTTTATTTGTCTAGTCCAAATATATCTTGCTTGACACTTGGATGTGATCCCCAGCCTTGATAGGAAAAAAATATACAGGAATAACATCAGGCGTCTTTACCCATGGATGAAGTAGCAGTCTAGACTTGGAAGAGCACATCACTGTGCTACTAACACCCTCTTACGGACTTTATCCAGGTCTTTTTATTCCTCTTCTTAATTTACCCCGGAGATATTCAGTTTTTTTTTTTTTTTGTTTTTTTTTTACTTCCTGCCTTCTAGGAGCCTTTACGTTCACATAGACATATGAGGGTGTGTTTTATTTGCGGGGCAAGTTATACTTTCTAATGACACCATTTTATACCTGACCTGTTAGGCCTGTTTCACATTTGTGTTTAAGAGCCTGCTGGATCCCTGTGCATCTGGCCCCATTCACTATAATTGGAACTGGCGGCAATGCGGCCGCTGCCCGGCAAAAATGCCGAGGTGCGGCCAGACAAATGCCACTGCGTGCAGCGGTTTTCGTCAGGCGGTAGCGATCCTGATCCATCTCCGGCAAGCTGTTCTAGCAGGGGAGATAAACGCAAATGTGAAACAAGCATTACCTTACCCTGTTTTAATGCTTAAAAATATTATACAAGCTTAAACTTTTTTTTTTGTTGTTGTTTTTTTTTTCATGTTCTGAAGTTCACCATACAAGATAAATACATACCAGTTCGGGAGTTTTGGGATGTGATGATGCGATTGATTTTTATTGTTTATCTTTATTTTGGTAGAAGTGATCACAATTTTTTTTTTAACCCTTAGGCCTCTTTGATACGGGCGTCATGGATTTGGGCCGGATAAGATGCAGGTGCGTCGTGGGAAAATGCGTGATTTTTCAGCGCGAGTGCAAAACATTTTAATGCGTTTTGCACATGCGTGAGAAAAATCGGCATGTTTGGTACCCAGACCCGAACCCGGACTTCTTTACAGAAGTTCGGGTTCGGGTTTGGGTTAGGTGCTCTGTAAATTGTATTATTTTCCCTTATAACATGGTTATAAGGGAAAATAATAGCATTCTTAATACAGAATGCTTAGTAAAATAGGGCTGGAGGGGTTAAAATAAATGAATAAATAATTTAACTCCCCTTAATCCACTTGTTCGCGCAGCCCGGCTTCTCTTCTTTCTTCTTCTTTGCTGTGCAGGAGGAAAAGGACCTTTGATGACGTCACTGCGCTCATCACATGGTCCATCACATGATCTTTTACCATCCTGATCATCTCCTAGCAACCATGCATGAAAATCGCACTGCATCCGCACTTGCTTGTGGATGCTTGCTATTTTCACGCAGCCCCATTCACTTCTATGGGGCCTGTGTTGTGTGAAGAACATACACTATAGAGCTTGCTGCGATTTTCACGCAATGCGCAAGTGATGCGTGACAATCACCGCTCATGTACACAGCCCCATTGGAATGGGTCCGGATTCAGTACGGGTGCAATGCGTTCACCTCACGCATTGCACCCGCGTGGAAATCTCGCCCGTGTGAAAGAGGCGTTAGGATACCGGAGGTTTTTGTTTTTTTATTTTTGTTCCCTATCTTCTTTGAGCCATAACTTTTTTTTTTACTTTTCCCGTTCACATAGCTGTATGAGGGCTTATTTTTTGTGGGACAAGTTGTACTTTCTAATGCCACCATTTTAATATGGCATATAGTGTAGTGTGAAGCAGGGGAAAAAAAATATATTCTGACCCCTATTACTGAGCTGTATGGGGGATAATTTTTTGTGAGACAGTCTGTTTTTAGTGATACCATTTTGGAGTGTGCGTGACTTTTTGGTCACATTTTATTATATTTCTTTGGGTAAGAAAATCAATGAAAAAATTGCAAATTGGCCATTTTGACCCATTTTTCTATTAGACCATTCACCGTATTGGAAAAATATTTTTATATTTTAATAGTACTGGCGTTTTTGGTCCAGGTGATACCCATGGTATTTATATTTTTTGTAATTTATGAGGTATTTAAACTTTTTTTAAATGATTTTGAAGCTCGTATTTGAGCCTACAAAATCCACATTGTTTTTAAAATTTGGAACAATCATGGATTTTTTAGATGCATTAGTTGTTCAGAATTGCTAATTTCTTATGTTGGCCTGCCATCTGCTGGCCGAAATAAGAATTGCAGCTTAAATGGCCTGGGTCTCTTCAGCGAGACTCAGCACATTAAAATCAATTACCAGCATCCTCATTGGTCTCGAGGGTGCTAGTAAGAAACCCGGAAGCACAAGCTTCCTGTTTTTCTAACCTTTAGATGGCGTGATCTCACTTGATTACGGCATCTAAAGGCTGTAATGACCGCGATCGGCATTATTGCCGGTCGTGGTCATTAGCCACTGGTCCCTGTTGTTGGAAACAGCCGAGACCCGCCGGCCATGACGCTGTGTTTGTACTTCTCTTCAACGCCGTACATGTACGGAGCTGGTAGCGAATGGGTTTTCTGGGATTTTAATATTGATGACCTACCCTCAGAATAGGTCATCAGTATAAGATCAGTGGGAGTCTGACACCTGGCACCCCCGCCGATTAGCTGTTTGAAGAGAACTCCGTGCAGATGCAACCGTCCCTTCATTGTTTACCTGCTAGCTGTCAACATTGCAGCAGTACGCAGATGTAATTACAAGAAGCTGTCCCACTCACTTCTGTGGGACGGCTCGTTCCTATACACTTGAGTAGAAAGTAGCCGTCCCATAAAAGTGAATGAGGTGGCTTCTTGTAATTACTCCCGCTCGACGCTGCAATGTCGACGGTGAGCAGGTAAAGAATTAAAGGGAAGACTCCTCTCGCACGGAGTGTGGCCTTTTCTTCAATCAGTTGATCGGCGATACTGCTGATCACTGTCATTGCCTTTGGGTGTCTGCTTTGTAAAACAGTAGAAACCCAGTGGCCATGGCTCCAACTTGGCTTCTAAGAAGGCGCCAAGTTTAAACTCTGCACCTCTGCCATATTTCTCCGGCGGATGTCCTTGAGAAGTTGATACTGGTCGTGAAAAACATCTCAACTCAAATGTAAGTGTATTCTGTGTTTAACAAGAGCGGTCAAGGGATAATTTTTCTTCTTTGGCCAAATTGTAACACTTGGAAGCCAGTAAATCCCAAGAGAATTGTCTAGCTCAAGTAATGAAACACTTTTTGCAGGTTATACCTGGGTGATTATTGTTTACTGGGGTAATTTCTCAGCTTTTGCCTTTATTAAGTTATTGTTTGACAGTATTTTACTTTATTGTATCTAACACAAGTTGGTTTCTATCTGGCAAAGATTTTTTCCATTTCATCCACCATGACGGCCCACATTGAGATTGACCCTTGACCTCTGTAGGGGCAGGAACACATAGAGAGTTTAAGAACCCCCCACCCCTCCACCTCCTCAGTGCTTTCCTGCCCCTACAGGGGCCTACACGTGGAGAGGATCCTCCTTAAGGAGGATAACCTCTTTATTCCTTTGCAGGTTTCTCCAGCTGGCCTCCCGCGGCATGGGCTAAGGCTGGCCAGCTTGGAGCATCAAGGACCCTCGTCTTGGCCTATGCCGAGGCCTGCGGTCCTCCCCATACCTCTTGTACTTCCTTCCCTTCTTGGGGAAGCAGTCGGGGGTGCCGGCTTCACTGGCGCGCGCTGCGCTCGGCGTCCCTTCCTTCTGGAGACGTGCCGAGCGCTTGTGCCGGGCGTCGCACGGATCCTCTAATAGGCTGGTGCGACGCCGTCTCTTGCCGTCACCAGGGCGCAGCTAGATGACGTCAGACGCCGGGATCTTTAAAAAAGACCGCGGTTCCCACCGGCCCTTCGCCTGCTGCACCGTGATGTCTGAGACACCTGCTCCTCGCCAGGAAGGCCCTGATCCTACTGCCGCCAGTACCGTGAGTCCCCTTCTGGGGGGTGTATATTTCAGATTCTTGTCTTGAAATACTAATTGTGGCATATCTGGTTGCTTCCTCACTCCAGGGCAGCAAGGAGTCAGAGTCAAAGTCAAAAACTAAGCTCTTAAAATGCTGCGCTTGTTACAAGCGTCTCCCTGAGAACTACAAAAAAAGGTTGTGCAAATCTTGCACAATGGAAATATGGAAGGAAGAACAACCAGATATACTCTCTGAGATGAAGTCTTTTATTGCGGACGAAATTAAGTCTTCTTTAGCTACCTTGTCTGCCCCCGCTAATAACCCTAACCCCTCTAAGAAACGCAAATTGTCCGCTATCTCCTCTTCTGATGGTGAAGACGTTAAAGTGGCCTCCGCCTCATCCATACAATTTCCTAATGAGGAACCCTTGTCTGACGGGGAAATTCTGGATGAGGATAAAAAATATTTTTTCTCCGCTGACGAAATGGAGGAGCTGCTGAGAGCAGTCAGATCCACAATGGGTATCGAGGATACCCCTAAACCCCGTACGGTACAGGATGAGATGTTTGGGGGTCTTAGATCTAAATCCTCTATAGTTTTTCCCATCAATGAGAATATAAAAGAGATGATAATGGAAGAGTGGTCAGACCCGGAGAAAAGATTAGGCGTTCCCAAAGAGTTCAGAAACAGACTCTGCTTTGACCCGGCTGTAAGCAAACTATACAATCAGACCCCTAAAGTCGATTTACAGGTGGCCAAGGTAGTAAAGAAGACCGCCCTACCCTTTGAAGACTCCTCACAGTTGGGCGATCCCATGGATAGAAAGGCAGATGGGCTCCTAAAAAAATCCTGGGAATCCGCTATGTTCGGGGTCAAAACTAACATTGCTGCTACCTCCGTTGCCAGAGCGATGTATATATGGCTAGGAGAGTTGGACGAACATCTAAAAAATAAGACTCCAAGAGAGGAGATCAGGGATTCGCTCCCTCTTCTCCGCTCCGCCACAGCATTTTTGGCCGATGCTTCAGCAGAGTCCATTCGTTTCTCAGCCAAAGATGCTGCTCTTTCTAATGCAGCCCGACGGGCGTTATGGATGAAGGCCTGGTCTGGGGACAAGGCATCCAAGGCCAAACTTTGTTCCATCCCCTTTTCGGGGGAATTTGTCTTCGTTCCCACTCTGGATAAGATCCTAGAAGGGGCAGCAGACAAGAAGAAGGGGTTCCCAGAGGACAAAGAATCAAAAAAGAAGCCCTTTCGTCAATTCCAGCCTCAGCAGAGATCCTACAGGGGGAAAGGGAAGACCGGCTGATAGAGCTATCCAAAAGGGGGGAGTGGAAGAGGCTTCATCCTCAATCCCCAGAATAGACAAAATAAACAGCAGTGACGCCAGAGTAGGGGGGCGACTGATGGGTTTTCTATCTTCCTGGAAACAGGTAACCTCAAATCCCTGGGTTCTAAATGTAATCTCTCAGGGCTACAAGATAGAATTCACATCAGTCCCCCCAAGAAGATTCTGCATCTCACCCCAGCGCAGATCAGAACTTCCGCAAATTTGGCAGGGCATCCAGGACCTCTTAGATCTAGGAGTGATTCAAAAGGTCCCTGTCCCAGAGGAAAGGAGAGGGTTTTATTCCAGCCTCTTTTTAGTAAAAAAAACCAGACCAATCCTTTCGCACTATAATAAACCTAAAACCCCTAAACAGGTCTATTCTATACAGGAGGTTCAGGATGGAAACCATCCCATCCACAATCCCCCTGATCCAGAAAGGGGCGTTCATGTCTTCAATCGATCTAAAGGACGCTTACTACCATGTCCCTATTCATCATCTCTCCCAGAAATATCTAAGATTCGCTCTAAGGGGGCCAGACAGATCGATCCATCACTTTCAATATGTGGCCCTTCCCTTTGGTATCTCCTCGGCCCCCAGGGTCTTCACAAAAGTCGTAGTAGAGATGGTGGCCTACCTTCGTCAGGAAGGAGTTACAATCATCCCATATCTCGACAGACTTCTTAATTCGGGGCAAGACAGAATCCGAAAACCTTCTGGCAACCCAAAGATTCTCGGAATTCTTAAAAAATCTCGGCTGGATCATAAATCTAAAAAAATCCACCCTAATCCCATCCAGGAGAATAAGGTTCCTGGGTGTGGAACTGGACTCATCCCTGTTGAAAACTTTCCTCCCTCAGGACAAGGCTACTGCACTGACAGAGAAGATCCGAGCGTTCCAGAGGACTCGCAGTTGCTCCATCCGAAAGGCCATGAGTCTCCTGGGAAGCCTAACCGCCTGCATTCCCTCGGTTGCATGGTGCCAAAGCCACACAAGGGTGATCCAGAGTTGGATCTTAGGTATATGGGACAGGAAGCAAGTAAGTCTAGACAGGACTTTCCGGATTCCGCATGCCGTAAAAACAGATCTAGATTGGTGCAAAGAAAGAAGAAGACTGCTTGGAGGCCTACAGTGGCAGAACCATCCGGCCGTTCAGGTAATCACGGACGCAAGCCTCGGAGGCTGGGGAGCAAAGATAGGAGATCATCTTCTGCAGGGTACCTGGCCAGCCGAGATAAGAGTCAGATCCTCAAACTACAGAGAGCTGTACGCGGTCCTGGAGGCGTTATTAAGGGGAGAGAGTCTTTTAAAAGGGCGACACCTAAGAATAATGTCCGACAATACCACAACGGTGCCTTATCTGCGACACCAAGGAGGGACAAGGTCACGGCCTCTGGGTTCGATAGCAAGAAGAATCTTCTCCTGGGCAGAAGAGAACGTTTTATGATATCTCTCTCCGCCATCCACCTAAGGGGCTGTGAAAACACGATAGCAGACTTCCTGAGCAGAGAGACAATAGATCCAGGGGAATGGTCTCTGAACAGGGATATCTTCCAGAAGATCTCGGAAAGATGGGGCCGTCCGGAGGTAGACTTATTCGCCTCCAGAAAAAATACGCTGGTGGAATGCTTCTGCTCCCTAAACCTAGAGGACAGACCCTGGGCAATCGATGCCCTGTCAATACATTGGAATTGGAAACTAGCCTACGCCTTTCCCCCAATACCTCTTTTACCCCGGGTTATCCAGAAGCTCCTAGGAGAACCAACTACTCTTATCCTAATAGCCCCTCTATGGCCAAAGAGGAGTTGGTTCTCCACTCTAAAACAGCTATCGCTGGAAGATCCGTGGGAGATCCCTTTCCAGAGGGACATTCTAGTCCAGGGCCCCCATTCTTCATCCAGACCCGGGGATATTCAAGCTGTCAGCCTGGATCCTGAGAGCGAGACGTTGAGAAGCAGGGGTCTTTCGGAAAAGGTGATACTTACCCTAAGGGCTAGTAGGAAAAAGGTGACTTCCTCCATCTACCTAAAGATCTGGAAGAGATACTGTTCTTGGTTAGGAGTTGAGCGCCCAGACACCTCCTCTCCTTCCATCAATAGGATCTTGGACTTTCTACAGTGCGGCTTGGAATTAGGCCTAAGACCTAGTACTCTGAAAGTCCAAGTTTCTGCTCTCAGCTCTTTCTACGACTGCAGCCTAGCTAATCACAGATGGATCAGGAGGTTCTTTAGAGCGGTTTCAAGATTGAGACCCTCTCTGAGATCCAGAGCTCCTACTTGGGACCTTAACATCGTCCTAGAAGGCCTAACAAAACCTCCCTTTGTACCATTGTCAGAAATCTCTTTAAAACACCTTTCCCTGAAGACTGCCTTTCTGATTGCAATCACCTCAGCCAGACGTATTGGAGAGATCCAGGCCCTTTCTTGTAGAGAACTCTACCTCCAGATCAGCAAAGATCACATCCGTCTAACTCTCGATCCAGGTTTTCTCCCTAAAGTAGTCTCCTCTTTTTATCGAGAACAGGAGATCTTCCTACCCTCTATCCCTAAATCCGAGTATTCAGGGTCTAGGGATAATTTTTACATCTCTTAGATGTCAGGGATACAGTTATCCAAATAAGGGAAAGAAATTAGCTAGGTCTTCCATAGCCAGATGGATCAGATCCACCATTGAATGCTGTTACAGGATTCAGAACAAGCCCAGTCCTGATAATGTTAAGGCCCACTCTACTAGGGCCACTGCCTCCTCTTGGGCTGAGAAAGGAGGAGTCTCGCTGGACCAGATCTGTAAAGCCGCAACCTGGTCAAGCGCTAATACCTTTGTAAAACATTATCGTCTTAATCTTCCGGATTCGAATGAAGCTCTTTTCGGCCGGAGGGTTTTACAGGTGATATCCCCACCCTCTTAGTTATCTGATATATCTCAATGTGGGCCGTCATGGTGGATGAAATGGAAAAACCGCAATTAGACTTACCGGTAATTCCATTTCCTTGAATCCACCATGACGGCCCATACTATTCCCCTTCCCCCCCAAAAAATAAAAATAAAAAATAAGAATATATATATATATATATATATATATATATATATATATATTTATTTATACATAAGATAAATAGGAGTTTAAGGGTATGAGTCAATATTGATATTTGTGGCTATCTTTATGGTTATTTAAAAGTACTCTTGGCAGGATTGCAGGATTCCCTTTTTTTTAGACATGCTGTGAACTTTACCAAAAAATAATTATCCTATTATCCTTGTGTGTAATTTCTGCCATACCTTTTACTTTTCTTGTTTCTGTTTTTTTTTTTTTTATGAAACTGCAATCAAAAAGATGTTTAAAAAAAAAATCCTGGAAAACCCTTTAATACTAGTTCTGATGGACTTGCTATACTGTTGATTGGCACTTGTTTTTGGGAAGTTCATCCACCCATTTAAAAGCACCCTTAGGGCCCATGCACACGACCGTATATATTATGGTTCGCAAAAACAGATCCGCAAAAAAAACGGATGAAGTCTGTGTACGTATTTTGCGGAATAGAACAGTCCTATCCTTGTCCATAATGCGGACAATAATAGAACATGTTCCATTTTTTTGTGGAATGGACATACGGAAACGGAACACACACGGAGTAACTTCTGTTTTTTTTTTTTTTTTTTGTGGACCCATTGAAATTTATGGTTCCCCATACGGTCTGCAAGTCCGCAAAAAAAAAAAAAAGAAATGGACACGGTAAGAAAATACATTCACGCGCATGAGCCCTTAGACTGGGTTTACACAATGGCCTGCAGTCAATAGCTATCAGCCAAATGAGCATTCGGCACACAGCTACAAATGTCTCCTGACTCACTCATACACATACATTTTCTGTTCAGCCAAGCATATACACTCACCTAAAGAATTATTAGGAACACCTGTTCTATTTCTCATTAATGCGATTATCTAGTCAACCAATCACATGGCAGTTGCTTCAATGCATGTAGGGTTGTGGTCCTGGTCAAGACAATCTCCTGAACTCCAAACTGAATGTCAGAATGGGAAAGAAAGGTGGGCTACAACAGCAGAAGACCCCACTGGGTACCACTCATCTCCAATAGAAATAGGAAAAAGAGGCTACAATTTGCACAAGCTCACCAAAATTGGACTGGAAAAATGTTGCCTGGTCTGATGAGTCTCGATTTCTGTTGAGACATTCAAATGGTAGAGTCCGAATTTGGCGTAAACAGAATGAGAACATGTATCCATCATGCCTTGTTACCACTGTGCAGGCTGGTGGTGTAATGGTGTGGGGGATGTTTTCTGGGCACACTTTAGGCCCCTTAGTGCCAATTGGCCATCGTTTAAATGCTACGGGCTACCTGAGCATTGTTTCTGACCATGTCCATCTTTTCATGACCACCATGTACCCTTCCTCTGATGGCTACTTCCAGCAGGATAATGCACCATGTCACAAAGCTCGAATCATTTCAAATTGGTTTCTTGAACATGACAATGAGTTCACTGTACTAAAATATAAGAAAGGAATCCCAGCAGTCGTGTCTTGATGCAAATCGGATATCTTTTATTCGATAAACGAAAATAGTCCTATAACCAGGACGCATTTCGGCAATGTGTTCATCAAGTTGATGAAGGCACATCGCCGAAACTCGTCCTGGTTATAGGACTATTTTAGTTTATGGAATAAAGGATATCTGATTTGCATCAAGACACGACTGCTGGGATTCCTTTCTTATATTGCTGTGGAGTGATGTCCTCTCCCGGGCAGCGTGCACCTGAGTGAGTGCTGGTTTTTCCATATCCACTGTACTAAAATGCCCCCCACAGTCACCAGATCTCAACCCAATAGAGCATCTTTGGGATGTGGTGGAACGGGAGCTTCGTGCCCTGGATGTGCATCCCTCAAATCTCCATCAACTGCAAGATGCTATCCTATCAATATGGGCCAACATTTCTAAAGAATGCTATCAGCACCTTGTTGAATCAATGCCACGTAGAATTAAGGCAGTTCTGAAGGCAAAAGGGGGTCCAACACCGTATTAGTATGGTGTTCCTAATAATTCTTTAGGTGAGTGTATGTGAGTTGGGATCTCCCCATTCACATTAGAACCTGCCTTTTTAGTGTAAAGGGGGCTTAATAAAACAATGTAAAGTCTGAAACTCCACCAGATTTATCCCAGCGGCTAATTCTGGGTGATAAATGTGGTGCACTGATAGACTGTCTCGTCTAACTTTACACCAACTGTTGGCTTAGTTTAACCAGTTCCTGACGACCCATAAACTATAAACTTCCTGGTGGTCAGGACAGAACAGATGTTCTGAAACGTCCATTCAGAGATTGCAGCTGAGCTGGGGGCCACAATGTCAGCCCCAGTTACAGGAGAAATCAACAGCTAAAAAAAAAGTGATGTTAAATGTCCCTTAAATGACCTTATGGGGGACGCAAAGTGTAAAATATTTGGTATCGATTTTTAAATGATCTACCCCATTTGGTAAACACAGTAAAAAAGTTTATCAAAATTACGCCAAAAGATCAATTTTTTTTGTCACCTCTCCTCCACCAAAACATTATATCAAAAATGTTATCAGTTAGAATATGGAGATGCAAAATTTAACAGATTTTTAAGAAAAAGTAATAAAACATGAAAAAAACTATATAAATTTGGTATCGACATAATTGTATTAACTTGTAGAATAAACTTCTATCATATATACCACATGGTGAACACCATAAAAAAAATAAAAAATAACACTGACAGAATTTTTGCCCATCTCACTTCTCAAACAAAAGAGATAAAAAGAGGTCAGAAAGCCAAATGTACCCCAAAATGGTGCCAATAAAAACTATAGCTTGTGCTGCAAAAAATTAGCCCTCACACAGCTCAGTGAACAAAAAAAAAATAGTTATGACTCTTAAAATTCATTTTGACAAATTCCATGTTACAAAATCTAGATGCCACTCCTTCCCTTCCGAGCCCTGGCGTTTCCCCATACAGCAGTTTACCACAACAAATGGGGTGTTTCTGTATTCGGGAGAAAATGGGTAAGAAATTGTGGGGTGGTATTCTCCTTTTATCCCCTGTGAAAAAGAAAGCACCTTTTTCTTGTTAAAAAAAAGAAAATTTTGTAATGTTTCATTTTCACACCCAAGTGTTATTCTATGAAACCCTTTTTGGGTGCTCACTGCATGCGTTAAAAATTCTTTAGGTTGGAGTAGTTTCCAAAATGTGGGCACTTTTTGGGGGTTTTCACTGTAGGGGTGGCTCGGGGTCTCTTCAAATGCAGCATGTCTCCTAAAGACCATTCCAGCAAAATCGACCCTCCAAAAACCATATGACGCTCCTTACTTTATAAACCCGGTGGAGATTCAAATTTAGAAACTAGTGAATTTTTTTTTTTGTAAATTTGGGATTTTTTTTATAAATATAAAACGTATCTCAAATTTACTACTAACATTAAGTACAACGTGTCACGAGAAAACCGCCTCGGAATGGCTTGGATAAGTAAAAGCATTCCAAAGTTATTACCACATAAAGTGACACGTTAGATTCACAAAATTAGGCCTGGTCATGGAGGGTTAAAATAGTCTTTGTATTTGATGAGCTTCAAGAGGTAGTCACCTGAAATGGTTTTCACTTCACAGGTGTGCCCTGTCAGGTTTAATAAGTGGGATTTCTTGCCTTATAAATGGGGTTGGGACTATCAGTTGCGTTGAGGAGAAGTCAGGTGGATACACAGCTGATAGTCCTACTGAATAGACTGTTAGAATTTGTATTATGGCAAGAAAAAAGCAGCTAAGTAAAGAAAAACGAGTGGCCATCATTACTTTAAGAAATGAAGGTCAGTCAGTCAGCCGAAAAATTGGGAAAACTTTGAAAGTAAGGGCTATTTGACCATGAAGGAGAGTGATGGGGTGCTGCGCCAGATGACCTGGCCTCCACAGTCACCGGACCTGAACCCAATCGAGATGGTTTGGGGTGAGCTGGACCGCAGAGTGAAGGCAAAAGGGCCAACAAGTGCTAAGCATCTCTGGGAACTCCTTCAAGACTGTTGGAAGACCATTTCAGGTGACTACCTCTTGAAGCTCATCAAGAGAATGCCAAGAGTGTGCAAAGCAGTAATCAAAGCAAAAGGTGGCTACTTTGAAGAACCTAGAATATGACATATTTTCAGTTGTTTCACACTTTTTTGTTATGTATATAATTCCACATGTGTTAATTCATAGTTTTGATGCCTTCAGTGTGAATCTACAATTTTCATAGTCATGAAAATAAAGAAAACTCTTTGAATGAGAAGGTGTGTCTAAACTTTTGGACTGTACTGTACATCTGTGGTATTGTTTGCCACATAGGGAACGCTGTAGGAACAAAACCCGTAAAAAAGTGGTGGAATTGTTTTTTTTCCTTCCTATTCCACCCCATTTGGAATTTTTTCCTGCTTTCCCACTACATTCTATGCCATATTAAATGGTGGCATTAGAAAATACAACTTGGCCCGCAGAAAACAAGCCCTCATATGGCTAATGTAAATGAAAAAATAAAAAGTTAAAGCTCTGTGAAGACCAGAAGAAAAATCCAAGGGGTTAGAAATGTTTTTATGTTAAACATTTTTAAATAACTATTATGTTATTATTTCCCATGTCAATCTCTATATTTAAACAAAATTCATAAAATCCTACAGTCTTCACTTTGGCCAGTAAGCTCAATAATAAGCACTGCTTCTTGGTCTGTACAGATCATTTTACTGCAGTTATCTGCTTATCATTACAAAGAGGATTAGAATGACAGATACAGTGGGATGCGAAAGTCATGATTTTCCTGTATAAATCGTTGGTTGTTACGATAAAAAATGTCAGTTAAATATATCATATAAGAGACACACGGTGATATTTGAGAAGTCAAATAAAGTTTATTGGATTTACAGAAAGTGTGCTATAATTGTTTAACCCCTTAGTGACCAAGCCTGTTTGGGCCTTAATGACCAAGCCAAATTTTGGAAATCTGACATGTGTCATTTTAGCTTAGAATAACTTTGTAACGGTTTTGCACATCAAAGTAATTCTGACATTGTTTTCTCGTCACATATTGTACTTTACTTAGGTGGTAAAATTCTACCGATAAAATATGCGTATCCTTATTAAAAAAGTGAAATTTTATGAAAATTTGTAAAAAACTGCACATTTTCCTATTTTCAACTGCAATATTTCATATACATACATAAATACTATTCAATATTTTTTTATCAGAAATTTATTTCCACATCTTTACTTTATTTTGGCTGCACTCACAAAAATTTTTACTTTTTATTTTTTTTTATTTAGGAGACTTTACATTTTAACATAAATGTTAAAATTTTTTAAGTACATATTTTTTCCTGAAACAAGCCAAGTTTACAGAGGTTTATAAGTGTCAGAATAATAGAAACCCCCCAAAAGTGAACCCATTTTAAAAACTAGGCCCCTTAACGTATTTATCTATGGGTGTAATGAGTTTTTTGACCCACTAGTTTTTTGTAGAAATTAATGCTAAGAAGGTGAAAAAAAATGTAATTTTCATTTTTTACACAAAAGTGTCAATTTAAAGACAGATTTTTTTCTACAGAGCACATGAAAATGAAGATGTACACTCCAAAATGTATCACCCCATTTCTCCTGTCTTCAGAAATACCCCCATTGTGGCCCTAATCTTATGTCTTGACAAACGGCAGGGCCCAAACATAAAGGAACACCCAGTTGTTTTCAGAACACAAAATTTGCTTGAAAATGGTTTAGGCCCCATTGCACACTTGTAATGGCGTTGAGCTGCCAAAACAATAGAAAACCCCCACAATGGACCCCATTTTGAAAACTAGACCCCCTAAGGTATTCATCTAGGGGTGTAGTGAGCATTTAGACCCCCTAGTTTTTTGTTGAAATTAATGCTAAGAAGGTGAAAAAAATGTAATTTTCATTTTTTACACAAAAGTGTCAATTTAAAGACAGATTTTTTTCTACAGAGCACATGAAAATGAAGATGTACACTCCAAAATGTATCACCCTGTTTCTCCTGTCTTCAGAAATACCCCCATTGTGGCCCTAATCTTATGTCTTGACAAACGGCAGGGCCCAAACATAAAGGAGCACCCAGTTGTTTTCAGAACACAAAATTTGCTTGAAAATGGTTTAGGCCCCATTGCACACTTGTAATGGCGTTGAGCTGCCAAAACAATAGAAAACCCCCACAATGGACCCCATTTTGAAAACTAGACCCCCTAAGGTATTCATCTAGGGGTGTAGTGAGCATTTAGACCCCCTAGTTTTTTGTTGAAATTAATGCTAAGAAGGTGAAAAAAATGTAATTTTCATTTTTTACACAAAAGTGTCAATTTAAAGACAGATTTTTTTCTACAGAGCACATGAAAATGAAGATGTACACTCCAAAATGTATCACCCTGTTTCTCCTGTCTTCTGAAATACCCCCATTGTGGCCCTAATCTTATGTCTTGACAAACGGCAGGGCCCAAACATAAAGGAGCACCCAGTTGTTTTCAGAACACAAAATTTGCTTGAAAATGGTTTAGGCCCCATTGCACACTTGTAATGGCTTTGAGCTGCCAAAACAATAGAAAACCCCCACAATGGACCCCATTTTGAAAACTAGACCCCCTAAGGTATTCATCTAGGGGTGTAGTGAGCATTTAGACCCCCTAGTTTTTTGTTGAAATTAATGCTAAGAAGGTGAAAAAAATGTAATTTTCATTTTTTACACAAAAGTGTCAATTTAAAGACAGATTTTTTTCTACAGAGCACATGAAAATGAAGATGTACACTCCAAAATGTATCACCCTGTTTCTCCTGTCTTCAGAAATACCCCCATTGTGGCCCTAATCTTATGTCTCGACAAACGGCAGGGCCCAAACATAAAGGAGCACCCAGTTGTTTTCAGAACACAAAATTTGCTTGAAAATGGTTTAGGCCCCATTGCACACTTGTAATGGCTTTGAGCTGCCAAAACAATAGAAAACCCCCACAATGGACCCCATTTTGAAAACTAGACCCCCTAAGGTATTCATCTAGGGGTGTAGTGAGCATTTAGACCCCCTAGTTTTTTGTAGAAATTAATGCTAAGAAGGTGAAAAAAAATAAAAATAGCTCCACGAACCATCCCAAAGGGATCCCTCCCTCCCTGGAAAGCCCACAAACTAAACAGAAAATGAGAATAAATTGAATTCCTGACCCCCCCCCCCCCTGTTCTTTTTGGTATTAAATAAAATTAATAATTTGCAACCGTATGGTACGTTTCAAAGCAGGGGTAATTACAGAGCCCTGGTTGTGATGGGCAGCTGGGGCAGTAAATCCGGGTGTCCCTCCTCCTTCCATGTTTGCTACACACCCGGCATCTTTTCTGTGGATACGTTTTGCTGGTAGTGGCAGGGACGGGGTGAGGGAAATGGCGTTCTAAAAGCCTTCGAACGTCCTCCGATTCGAAGGCTTGCCTAGGTGCGGGGGACTCAAACAGGAGACTCTCAATCACCTTCTCCTGGTACTCGAGGAAGTTAAGGTTTCCCTGGGACTTTTTGAATAAAATAAAACTATTATAGGTAGCAATCTGGATGAGGTAGATTGCTACCTTTTTATACCAGGCCCTGTTTTTTCGCTTCACCAGGTAGGGGTGAAGCGCTTGGTCCGAGAGGTCTACACCTCCCATAAATTTATTGTAGTCTGTCACACAGACCGGTTTGTGCTTGTCCGCCGTAGCCCCCCTCTCCCTAACTGTCACTGTGGTGTCTGCATGCAAGGTGGTCAGCATGTAGACATCCTTCCTGTCCTTCCACTTCACGGCAAGCAGCTGGTCACTTGCGAGGGCGAAGGATGTTCCTTTCTCCAAACGTTTGGAGACCAGCGGTTGTGGGTATCCAACTCTATTTTTGCGGACTGTCCCACAAGCCCCTGTGTTTGCAGCATGGAGGGATTTATAAAGGGGTATACTAGTGTAAAAATTATCGGTGTACACGTGGTACCCTTTGTGCAGGAATGGTGCCAATAAATCCCACACAATTTTTCCCGATGTGCCAATATTTTCGGGGCAGCCTGGGGGGTTAAGTTGGGAGTCTCTGCCCTCATAAATAGACAGGCCACAGGTGTAGCCGGTTGTGCTCTCGCACACCTTATACAACTTTACCCCATATCTGGCACGCTTGGAAGGAATATATTGACGGAAGGAAAGGCGGCCTTTAAAACTAAAAAGGGACTCGTCAACTGATAATTTTTTCTCAGGGGTATATAATTTCAAAAATAAATCTGTAAGGAGGGAAATAAGGGGTCTCAATTTATTTAGGCGGTCGAAGGCTGGGTCAGTTCTGGGGGGGACTTGGGAATTGTCTGAAAAATGCATGAACCGCATTATGACTTCATAGCGGTTACGGGACATAACTGCTGCAAACACAGGGGTTGAGTGGACAGTACTCGCAGCCCAATAGGATCGGACAGAGGGTTTTTTTACAATGCCCATGTCCAGGGTAAGCCCCAAAAATTTTTTTATTTCAGGGACACTTGTGGGGGTCCACCGTCTTACATAAATAGACGTGGGCTTTTGTACAGCAAACTGTGTGGCGTACAAATTAGTTTGCTGCACAATTAACTCCAGGACTTTATCATCTACAAATAAATGAAAAAAATCATAAGGGGTAAAATTGCCGACATCCACATTAATTTGGGGAGTGGGTAAAAATTGGGGTACTTGGGGGGAAAATGAAGTGGCAGGAACCCACGTAGCAGAAGGGACGGGACCGCTGGGTGGAGAATGAGGGGAGGTGGTGACTTCTACCACCATAGGGCTATGGGGTCTGGGGATGGAATCAGAGTCCCCGCTATCTGAAAATATTTCCGCCTCTGAAGCGGTGCCAGATTCAGAGTGGTCAGAGCAGAGAAATTCGTATGCCTGCTCCGCACTTAACAATCTCCGAGCCATTTTTTTTTTTCTGTACAGCTCAGAAAAATTCAAATAACTGACCGTCCCTAAAAATGACTGACACCCACCGACTGACGGAGTGACACCCACCGACTGACGGAGTGACACCCACCGACTGACGGAGTGACACCCACCGACTGACGGAGTGACACCCACCGACTGACGGAGTGACACCCACCGACTGACGGAGTGACACCCAACAACTCACTGACTGACACCCACTGACCGCCAGTAACAGACGAACAGGGTCCCTAATAAAGATAAATGACTGTAACTAATAGACGTCTAATGACGGACGCCTAATCACGGACATCCACTGACCGCCAGTTACTGACGGACAGTTTATAATTTGATTTTTTTTCTTTTTTTTTTCACAGTATGTAATCACAGAGCCAGGACAGAAGTCTGATCTCTCTCTCCTCACAGAACAACTGCGCTGAGGGGAGAGAGAAGCACAGCCCCTGTCCTGGCCATGTTTTGTAAATATAATGGATGTGATCTCCATGATAGGTTTATCATGGAGACCACATGATCAGGGACCATTATTATTGGTCCCTGATGGTTACTGTGCTGAAGGCAGATCTTCAGCACAGTAACCAGTGCGCATGTCTGTGCCATTTTTTTTTTTTTTATTAGATGGGGGGGGGGGGGGGCCCTAATAACTTTATTAAAATATATCTAAGGACCCTATTGCCCCGATCGGGGTGCTGGGGGACCCGATCGGGGTGCTGGGGACCCGATCGGGGCATAACTTGAACTTCTCTCTCCTCTCCTGAGGAGAGAGACCTTACAGTAAGCGGCGGCGGCCGGCTTTCAGTCTGCGCATGCGCCGGCCGCCGCCGCCATCTTCCTTGAGGGTAAGGGGGGTGGGGGGGTGAGGATCGGGACCCAGCTTAGGGATAGAAGTGCTGGGGGACCCGATCCTAGCACCGGAGACTTTCTCCCTCCTCTCTCACATGAGAGGAGGGAGAAAGTTTTAGTTCAGGCTTCATTTTCGGTGATCGCCGTGATAAAGTGTATCACGGCGATCACGTGATCAGAGACCGCTTGTCACGGTCTCTGATCACTGCCCCGAGCCCTCAGCTACCTCCGGTAGCTGCGGGCACGGAGCTACTACGCTTGATTTTAGCGTTAACTCGGGCTGAAGTGCCGCCGTAAAAAGGCGGCGCTCCAGCCCAAGGCCCCTTAGTGACCGCCGTAAAAACACGTATGGGTGGTCACTAAGGGGTTAAACAAAATTAGGCAGGTGCATAAATTTGGGCACTGTTGTCATTTTATTGATTCCAAAACCTTTAGAACTAATTATTGGAACTCAAATTGGCTTGGTAAGCTCAGTGACCCCTGACCTACATACACAGGTGAATCCAATTATGAGAGAGAGTATTTAAGGGGGTCAATTGTAAGTTTCCCTCCTCTTTTTAATTTTCTTTGAAGAGTAGCCACATGGGGGTCTCAAAACAACTCTCAAATGACCTGAAGACAAAGATTGTCCACCATCATGGCTTAGGGGGAGGATACAGAAAGCTGTGTCAGAGATTTCAGCTGTCTGTTTCCACAGTTAGGAACATATTGAGGAAATGGAAGACCACAGGCTCAGTTCAAGTTAAGGCTCGAAGTGGCAGACAAAGAAAAATCTCGGATAGACAGAAGCGACGAATAGAGAGAACAGTCAGAGTTGACCCACACTGCTCAAAATCCACGAATGCATTTATGCAGAGGAACAAGTACAACGTTCTGGAATGGCTGTCTCAGTCCCCAGACCTGAATATAATTGAAAATCTGTGGTGTGACTTAGGGCTTTTTCACACTTGCGTTCTTTTCTTCCGGCATAGAGTTCCGTCGTCGGGGCTCTATGCCGGAAGAATCCTGATCAGTTTTATCCTAATGCATTCTGAATGGAGAGAAATCCGTTCAGGATGCATCAGGATGTCTTCAGTTCCGGACCGGAAAGTTTTTTGGCCGGAGAGAATACCGCAGCATGCTGCGCTTTTTGCTCCGGCCAAAAATCCTGAACACTTGCCGCAAGGCCGGATCCGGAATTAATGCCCATTGAAAGGCATTAATCCGGATCCGGCCTTAAGCTGTCGTTTTCGGCGCATTGCCGGATCCGACGTTTAGCTTTTTCTGAATGGTTACCATGGCTGCCGGGACGCTAAAGCCCTGGCAGCCATGGTAAAGTGTAGTGGGGAGCGGGGGAGCAGTATACTTACCGTCCGTGCAGCTCCCGGGGCGCTCCAGAGTGACGTCATGGCCCCCCACGCGCATGGATGACGTGATCGCATGGCACGTCATCCATGCGCATGGGGCGCTCTGACGTCATTCTGGGGAGCCGCACGGACGGTAAGTATACTGCTCCCCCGCTCCCCGCTCCTACTATGGCAACCAGGACTTTAATAGCGTCCTGGCTGCCATAGTAACACTGAATGCATTTTGAAGACTGATCCGTCTTCAAATGCTTTAAGTTCACATGGGTTTTATTCCGGATCCTGCGTGTAATTCCGGCAAATGGAGTACACGCCGGATCCGGACAACGCAAGTGTGAAAGAGGCCTTATAGAGAGCTGTCCATGCTCGGAAGCCATCAAACCTGAATGAACTAAAGATGTTTTGTAAAGAGGAATGGTCCAAAATACCTTCAACCAGAATCCAGGCTCTCATTGGAACCTACAGGAAGCGTTTAGAGGCTGTAATTTCTGCAAAAGGAGGATCTACTAAATATTGATTTCTTTTTTGTGGTGCCCAAATTTATGCACCTGCCTAATTTTGTTTAAACAATTATAGCACACTTTCTGTAAATCCAATAAACTTCATTTCACTTCTCAAATATCACTGTGTGGGTCTCCTATATGATATATATGTAACTGACATTTTTTATCGTAACGACCAACGATTTATACAGGAAAATCATGACGATTAACAAGGTTGCCCAAACTTTCGCATCCCACTGTATGTAGAAATATAGAAACATAGAATGTGTCGGCAGATAAGAACCATTTGGCCCAACTGTGTCTATAGTCCATGTGACTGTTGTAAGTCAATTCAATAAATGCTGTTAAGAACGGCTCTATGGCAGCCCCCATAATCATGTTCTGGAAACCAAATAAGAAAAATCTACAATCGGGAAAAAAAAAAAAATTTGAATAAAGGATAGATGTCACTTTCTTGTTTTAACAGGCAAATAAAAATTGGTGACACATTCCTTTTAAAGGGGTATTCTGTTTGTAGAAAGTTATCTCCTATCCGCAAAATGGGGTTTAACTATCAGATTGGTGGGAGTTCAACCGCTGACACTCCCACCATAATACCATCATGAGAACGGGCGCCCTGTACGCCGCGGAGCCCCCTGAAATGGACGGAGCGGCTGGTTGCAAAAGAACACCTCTCTATTCATTTCTGTGGAAGCATCAGAGATAGCCAAGTACAGGGCTAAGATCCCCACGGATCTTATAGTGATCCCTAATCTAGGGATAACTTTTTGTACCCCTTTAAGTAAGGCTATATGCCAAAGCATGGGAACTATGCTTTCTTTGCTCCCTGTTGGACTCTTATCATTTTGGATTAATAAAGTGCAATGTTTTTGTATATTGGCAACAGTGCTGGAATTCTTCCTAATTTAAAGAAAAAAATGAGTGTGTGGTAGAGGGAAGGTCTAACAATGCGATATACTATTACTGTTGGCCCAACGTGGATTCTATGCTACTGCGTACATATATCATTGTATAAAGCCAGAATGGAAATGGCATGCAGTATTGGTGCTGCCACACCTAGCGTGTGGGCTTTTTTGTGGGCTTTTTTAGCCACAAATTATTTTTCAGATTTTTTTTTTTTTCCTGTAGAGAAGTACTTGGTAAAGTGCCACACCTAGAGCATGGTGTGATTTGAAAAAAAATGGCAAGGGATTTAGAAAAAAAAAGCTAATGTTTTGGACTATTTTTAAACGCACCTACAAAAAGCAGCGTTATAGAGGGGTTAATGGGGATCTCTAGACTTCAAAGAATTACCGTACCTGGAGTGTTCTGAGCCTGTGGAGGAAAAATAGTTTTGTCAGTACTTACCCCTCTGTTGTGCTCCAGATGCCACTGTACCCAATCCAGCTGCGGGGTCTTCCAGTCCCAAACAGAGGTGTTCTCTGGTCAGCCCGTTCAGCTGCATATAGTGACGAAACAATCTTTCCTCCACAGGGTCACAGCACAAAGCCCTTAGAACCACTTAAAGGGTAACTGTCATTTTTTTATTTTTTTTATTTGCTACTTTATTAGAGCTAGGCATGTATACCTGAGTTAGTCTGTCAATGATTTCCAAAAGATCTGTAATTACCTTATAATAACAGCTTTCATTAATGACTCCTTTCCCTTTCCACTGCTCCCTTAAAAGACCGTTGCTAGGGCTCATCTGTCTCCGGCTAGGAGGACAGAGGGGCGGTCCTTCACACTGCATGCCTGCATTAGGGTACTTTCACACTAGCGGTTTTCTTTTCCGGCACTGAGTTCCGTCAAAAAGAGCTGAATGCCGGAAAAGAACTGATCAGTTTCATCCCCATGCATTCTGAATGGAGAGTAATCCGTCCAGGATGCATCAGGATGTCTTCAGTTCAGTCGTTTTGACTTATCAGACAAAAGATAAAACCGCAGCATGCTACGGTTTTGTTTCCGGGGCGTGTCCCTACACATTGACACTGTTAGCACATAACTGAGCGTGTGACAGAGTAACGCTGAGTTTTCAGTTTATTTGCGCAATTCCTGGAGGTAGAGGAACAGCACAGAGCAGAGTTGGATCTCTTGCACACGAACGTGTTTTTTTTCCATTTCCGTTCCGTTTTTTGCGTTCCGTATACGTAATGATTAATTTCAATGGATCCGCAAAATAAACGGAAGGTACTCCATATGCCTTTCATTTCCATTTTTTTGTTCCGTTCAAAGATAGAACATGTCCTATTATTGTCTGCATAATGGACAAGGATAGTACTGTTCTATCAGGGGCCAGCTGTTCCGTTCTGCAAAAAACAGAATGCACATGGACGTCATTCGTATTTTTTGCGGATCCATTTTTTGTGGACTGCAGAATACTGAAAAAGCCATACGGTCGTGTGCAAGAGGCCTTACTCAGGGTTGTTCTTTCCTGGGGGAATACAAGTATTGACTAAAACAGACCTGTCAGGAGACGCTGCCTGCGGTATAATTTTATATTGAAGACTGACGTCCTGCCACTTGTTGTTTTTCTCAGATGTCAGTGGCTAGTATTGAGTTGCCTCGTTTTGCAGCCATAAGTACACGGCAGTGCTCTAGATTACCAAATCCTAG
This sequence comes from Bufo gargarizans, assembly GCF_014858855.1. Lineage (NCBI taxonomy): Eukaryota > Metazoa > Chordata > Amphibia > Anura > Bufonidae > Bufo > Bufo gargarizans. The sequence goes on along the minus strand of NW_025334741.1, from coordinate 41,064 downwards.
CACTTATTTGGTTACAGATGGTACTGAAAAAATGATCCTGTGTTACTGGCTTGTTTATAACTGTACATGGGAATACAGCTCAAAATACCCCCTGCGGGGCTTCAGAATAGAGGGTCAGGTTGTTTTATTACACACCCTGTCCAAGGCGTATTTCAGGAGCTGAGCCCACTCCATAGACTGCACAGCTGCCACCGTCTGCTGCGTTTAATCCCTCTGTTACCGATCGCCTCCCTTCTTACTTCTGGCAGTGTGTTTTGGAGTGTTATTTTTTTTTATAGTACAAAAATTAGAAAAAAAATTTCCCATTTACTATTTAAAAAAAAAAGTTAAGGAAAAAATTGATATAATCTGTATTCCTGGGTCTGAAAATGTCCAGACTATTAAACTTTTAAAAAATGGCTATAGAAATTAGAATACTGTTCTCATGTAATTTTTACTGCCTAGTGAAGGCCATGAACATGGTTTATACGCTAAAACCTTCAAATCTGCATCCGCTCCACTGAGTAATCCAGGGCTACTTTTTTTCCTCTGTCGCCTCCACTTGCCAAATTACCAGGGACGGTATTTTCTGGTGCACAATTATGCAGATGTGGCAGTGTATAGCCAAGGGAGCAGCCCCTGGCATTCACTGCTCAAGGGGGAGTAATCGTTACTGCTGTGATGGAGAGCGTCATCAGAGCAGTCAAGATCACTCCCGTTTGAGCACTAAGCGCCATGGACCGACACTACTGGGATAATAATTTAGGAACTGTGAGGAGAGGGGACAACAGAGATAGAAATAGCACTGGATTACTCAGTGGAACGGCGCACATTTAAAGTTTTAGCAGGTGACAGGTCCTTCTTGGATTAAAGGGGTTTTCTGGGACTACAATATTGATTACCTATCTTTCATATCTGATTGTTAGTCAGAATCCTGGCACCCCCACAGTTAGCTCCTTGAAGAGTCTGTGGTGCTCTGCTGAGTGCTGCAGCCTCTTTCTAGGACATTGACTTCACATTCATCGGTCACATGGCCTATGTGCTACTCAGTCCCATTCAAGTCAATGAGGCTGCAATACCAAGCACAGCCACTATACAATGTACAGCGCTGTGCTGGAAAGAATGTGAGGAGGCCACAATGTTCTCTGGAGCTCCATGACCTCTTCAACCAGCAGATATTGATGGCCTATCCTGAGAATAGGTCATTAATGTTATACTCCTGGAAAACCCCGTTTCCACATCGCTGTTTGAAAATGTGAAAGCTCAAACAAAAAGTCTCAAAATTTTCCTCCTTTGTAAACCGGAACACATTCCCCACTATAAGTACACGATAACCTAAAGCAAGAACAAGATTTTTTGTGTGTGCTAGGAGCAGGCTTTTTATTTTATGGATTATGTAGCATCTGATTTCAGGACCCTGTATTTTTTCATGTTTAGGAGAAATATTTTTTGTTTTCTGGCCTGGGTATCTACTCTGTGTCTGCTTCTACTTGTCACTGTATAAGGCTAGTCTCACATATGCCGCAGAGCCTCCGGCAGGCTGTTCCAGTAGAGAACGCAGAGGTTGTTGTCTGCCACAATACCCGGCCCCATATGTGAAACTAGGCTAAGATAGTATAGAAGGGTATAGTAGTAACCTATCACAGCAATCAGCTCTATAGTAAAATGTAACCTTTAATGTATTTATCAAAAATGAGTCCCCCACACAAGTAATGATAATATCAGTGTATAAATCCCAATAAAATCCTGCTCAGTATGCCAAAAAAAATTAAACCATACTGGCACCAGACATCGGAGGCGCCAGTATCTTTTGACCCATTCATCTACCTGTCTTTGGTCCCCTGAAGAACTGGAATATTTACTACTGGTAAAATGTGTCAGAAGTGTAGAGCTTGGTGCTTATTGCAGGGATCTTCAGGGCTTAGCCACCTAGACATGGAGTCATCTTCTTTGAGGTGGGTGCTCCGCTTGTAGACAAAGCTAGACCAAAATTTGCCATCTTATCATTCTTATGGCTGAACTGTGGGTAGTGACCAACTGTGTGCTTTTGATGGCTTTCCTAGTCCCATCGTGAAAGCCATGCGTACCCCTATCTTGATCCAATTAACTGACGCATTTATCTGAATTTAGGATTTTTTGCATACTGAGCCAGTGGCGGATCCAGAGACTGTCACTGGCACCGTCGCAGTTGTCCGCAACCCGTGAGATGAGGCCCGGTCCCTGTCCCAACTCCCGCGCGGCGCTTCTCTGTTTGGGACTTCCAGTTCCCGGGCCCGGAACTTGGTGGGCGGGCCTAATGATTCTAGCTGGCTGGCAGTAAGACGCACGGGGGGAAGGGACAGGGAGGGCCACTAATGTATTAAAGAGGACCTTTCATGGGTTCAAACATTGTAAGATAACTATCTGTGGCGCTATATGTAGCGCAGCGCCCCGGGATCTCACTGCACTTACTATTATCCCTGGGAGCCGCTCCGTTCGCCTGCTGTGGCCCCGTTACCTTCTCCCGTGCTGTATGGTAATTGCTACTATCGGGACACCAGGGAGGAGTCTGCCCTGTTTTTCCCTGGGCATTCCTTCTCCCTGGCTGTGACGCTCTGCGCTGCGATTGGACAGCGCTACAGCCAGGGAGAAGGAACGCCCAGGGAGAAACAGGGCAGACTCCTCCCTGGTGTCCCGATAGTAGCAATTGCCATAAAGCGCGGGCGAATGGAGCGGTTCTCACTTTCTCACTATATTGTGAGATCCGTTGCCCCCCCTGGATCCGCCAGTGTATTGAGCAGACTTTTATTGGGATTTATGTTTATATTCTTATTTCTTTTTTTTTTTTTGTGTGAATATATTAAAGGTGTTTTACTATAGAGTTTGTTTGCTGTGATATGTTCTATGTATGCTTTTGTATCATGAAATGCAGTGCCTTCAATACCGGTCTGCACATTGTCATGCTATATTCATGCCGTAGGAGAGCTTCACTCCATCATATGGGGCTTTCTGCTCTTTCTTCTCGCCCTCAATGTTCTTTCGCCTCACTTGACACCAGCTGAAAAGGCAGCAACACAAAGACTTATAGAGAAGACACATTGAGACGCGAGACATTGGCATTGCAAATCAACCTTAAATCAGTATTAAGCAGGCATCCAATTTGATATTACCATCCCACTGAGAAGAATGCCTTTGTGTCATAAAATACTAGTCATAAGCACTCGCTGACAGCGGTCATAAAGGGCCTTTTGTTTCATACATTGAGGACAAAAGATGGATTAATAACCTTTGGGAGTTATTCCAACTGATGACCCCTAGCTTTCACTCTTCTGACCCCTCTCAGGGGAATGATGGAGTGATATCTTCTGAATGGAAAGTGTGCAAGACCTCTTGACTCCGTATGCATTGAGTTGTGAGACATGAAGGCCTGTTTTAAGTAAACACATTGAAAAATTGCAGATTTGTGAAGTAGAATGGAGAATACTAAGTCATACAGTGTGCGTACAAACTCCTTCATAAGTAACTGCAGCTTACAGAGGACATCAGGGCTAAAATATTACTTAAATAAATGGTCCCCAACCTTTTTTGCACCAGGGACCAGTTTCATGCAAAACATTTTTTCCACAGACCTGGGGGGGAGAGAAGTTAATCATGTACATAATAAAACACAATAAAGTACATTGCTACAACAGGACCCAGTCATTAATAGTCCCGTTTAGACCCCCACTCAATGACTTACAGGTGATATCTCTTCTGGCTGGAGTCATTCTCTTTCCTTTTTCTCATTCCTGCACAGATCACCATGATGACATAATCTGACCAGTGGGGGGAGGTGGCCGCAGTTTGAACAATGTGGGGAGGCGGCCGCAGCTGGACCAGGGGGGTGGGAGGCGGCTGGAGCAGTGGGGGGAGGCGGCTGGAGCAGTGGGGGAAGGCGGCCGCAGCTGGAGCAGTGGGGGGAGGCGGCCGCAGCTGGAGCAGTGGGGGGGGAGGCGGCCGCAGCTGGAGCAGTGGGGAGGAGGCGGCCGCAGCTGGAGCAGTGGGGGGGGAGGCGGCCGCAGCTGGAGCAGTGGGGGGGGAGGCGGCCGCAGCTGGAGCAGTGGGGGGGGAGGCGGCCGCAGCTGGAGCAGTGGGGGGGAGGCGGCCGCAGCTGGAGCAGTGGGGGGGAGGCGGCCGCACCTGGAGCAGTGGGGGGAAGGCGGCCGCAGCTGGAGCATTGGGGGGGGAGGCGGCCGCAGCTGGAGCAGTGGGGAGAGGCGGCCGCAGCTGGAGCAGTGGAGGGAGGCGGCCGCAGCTGGAGCAGTGGGGGGGGGGGGAAGCGCCCGCAGCTGGAGCAGTGGGGAGAGGCGTCCGCAGCTGGAGCAGTGGAGGGAGGCGGCCGCAGCTGGAGCAGTGGGGGGGGGAAGCGGCCGCAGCTGGAGCAGTGGGGGGAGGCGGCCACAGCTGGAGCAGTGGGGGGAGACTGCCACAGCTGGAGCAGTGGGGGGAGACGGCCGCAGCTGGAGCAGTGGGGGGAAGCGGCCGCAGCTGGTGCAGTGGGGGGAGGCGGCCGCAGCTGGTGCAGTGGGGGGAGGCGGCCGCAGCTGGAGTAGGGGGGAGGCGGCCGCAGCTGAAGCAGTGGGGGGGGGGCAGCCGCAGCTGGAGCAGTGGGGGCGGATGGCGGCCGCAGCTGGAGCAGTGGGGGGGGGGAGCGTGGGGGGGAGGCGGCTGCAGCTGGAGCAGTGGGGGGAGGCGGGACACAGTTGAATTGAGTGGAGGAGCCTGACACAGGGGGAGGGGAGACTCAAGGTAGATAAATACCAGTGTAACCAGAATTTTTTGAATAGTCAAGATGGACAAGTCGCATGCTAAGAGAGAGGCTTCAATGCACGACCGAGCGGCATAGCCCCTTCCAGCAGTTGATCGCTGGAGCTGCTGGGAGTCAGCCCCCCACACCAGTCAGATTTTGAAGGCCTATCCTGTGAATAAGGCCTCATGCACATGACAGTGTCTGTTTTGCTGTCTGCAAACAACATGTCCATAAAACACAGATGAGGTCAGTGTGCATGCTGAATTTTGTTGCGGATGCATTGATCTCAATGTGTCTGTGATCCACACTTTGCGGACAAGTATAGGACATGTTCTATCTCTTGCGGAACAGACACATGGGTGCAGAAAGCACACGGATGACTTCTATGCTCAGCATGGATCCCGAGATACCAGCACTCCCGGGTCTTCACTGAGTTTTGTGCTCTGTGGTAGCTACAAGTGCTTATTCCCAGATAGACAGTCAAAAGTAATCCTGCACCAAACATGAATAGCATTGAAAACTACTTGTGAAGCTTGTGGTGTAGACCAGGTACCACAAAAATCCTACAAGTACTGTAATACATAGGGGAGTAGTAATTTTCTTTCATACAGATGACTGAAACATACGTGAAGACATCAGCACACGACACACTGCCAGATACACATAAATCGGGTATAAATGAGATCTAATTCTTGCCAAATTGGCAAGAATTTTGAATATACAGTATAGTTCTGTTAGACAGAATTTGCACATACATAGTAGAATGTCAGTCTCCTGGGGGTCCAGATTGCCAGGTATTACTGTGCCAGAACGGATCTTTACTACATTATCGGACAAGAACTAGCATAGCCTAGTTCATAAACAGCAGATGGGAGTGGAACTACCAAGGACCTATCGGGATAGGTCATCAATATCGGATCGGGGGGGGGGGGGGGGGGGGCGGGAGTTGGACGCCCGCCAATCTTCTATTGATGACCTATCCTGTAGGCACGTCATCAATATAAAGAAATATTTCAACTGTAAAATCCTGCAACTGCATGAAAAAGGCAACAAAATCGCATGCTTTTTTATGCATTTTTAACAGCCCGTTCACAAAGGAGGTTTTACAGTGTAATTTTGACATGGACAGCCTTTCTGCTTATAGCCGTGGCCGAGAAGGAACATTTCCGTTCTGGGCGCGGCTATGACTTTAAAAGGGTTTTCCAGGATTTTTATACTGATGACCTATCATAGGTCATCAATATCTGATTGGTGGGGGTCTGACACCCGGGACCCCCGCTGATCAACTGTTAGCCTTCTCCGTGCTCACCAAGCACAGCGCCGTACATTGTATAGCAGCTGTATTTGGTATCGCACTCGGGGTACCTCCTAGGCCAATGATGGCGAACCTATGGCATGGGTGCCAGAGGTGGCATTCAGAGCCCTCTCTGTGGGCACCCAAAGCCTGGAAAAAAATTATGGTGTACCAATATCCCTTAGACTTTTGCTGCCATTCATTAGCTCATAGTGAACTATGAATAGCACAGGCAACGTATTGAATGTAGGCAGGCTATTATAGCTAAATGATAAAGTACATTGAAGATATAGTATACTGGTATTCAGGTTATATTGCCATGCTGGCACTTTTTCGAAAAATAAGTGGGTTTTGGGATGCAGTTTGGGCACTCGGTCTCTAAATGGTTTGTCATCACTGTCCTAGGCCATGTGTCTGAATATGACATCACTGGCCCAGGAAAAGTTGTGAGAAGGCTGGGGGGCTCCCAGGACAACACCAGGGACCCCCACTGATCAGATACTGATGACCTACCCTTCGGAAAACCCTTTTAAGCCACCACTCCGCGATCCTCAGCCCTGCGTTCTATTTAAATAAATGGGAGGCAGAAAAGATGCGGTTGCTGGTGACATTTTGGCGTGGCTGGCTAAAGTTACGCTGTAAAACCTGCCGTGTGAATGGGCCCTTAGGGTGGTGATACACTGGTGTCACCGTTTTTGATGCAGTTTTTTGAGCCAAAGTCTGTATTGTGTCGGAAGAGAAATATAAAGGAAGGACTTCACCTTCCTGCATGATTCACTGGCTTTGGCCAGCTACGCAACAGATTTTTCGGTATAGAAAATTCGCGATGGACTCGTCCCATGTAGCTTTTCCTCTACATGCTTATAGAATTTGAATGATTCGACTAATTTTAGTTGCCTAAAAGTGTAAATTCTAGTAAACGCTCTTCTTAAGTAGTCAAGCGCAAATCTTCATGGGCAATAAAAAATCTTCCGTATAGACCCATGTATATAGGCTATCAAAAATGAATGTTGATGCTAACTGGCGCTTGGAAAGGTGTCACAGGTTACCCAACAAATGAGCAAACGGAATGTTTGTTGAGTGATCGTCTGTGCCGCACCAATATTGTCATTTGTCAGCAGCACACCACCCTGGGGGACGAGTTATAGTAACAGTTGTTTTTCCCCTTTCACTGAAAAACTGCAATGTAATATATTTTGTACCAGCAAAGTGATTGAAATTTACAAGATTTCATGTACACTTTGCATATTATATTATGTGTGGAAATTAACCTTCCATGTGGATGTTAAAATCCACAGCATGTCAATTGTGCGATTCCGCATTAATATATATAATTTTTTTTATATATAATATATTTTTATTTTTTTATTTATAGTGGCTTTCCCCATAGAAGTCAATGGGGTTGTTAGCATAAGCGCAAAGTACACAACAAAAACGCTTAAAAAACACACAAAAAAACACCACAGCCATGATAAATAGTGTGGATTTATGTGTGTTTTTTTTAATGCACTTTTGGTGCTGATTTCATTTGCATTTCCTGCATACCAATCTGCACCATGTACAGGTAGCCTAAGGTGACTCTTAATAAATGTAAGATCTGCTGATTGTTAGAGCGACTGTGCTTGCTTGATAGTCTGACAATTTAAAGTTCTCTCCCGAAAACAGCGCCACACCTGTCCATAGGTTGTCCGGTATTGCATCTTAGCTTCCGTGAAGTGAATGGGGCTGATCTGTAATACCACACGCAACATGCGGACAGGTGTGATGCTGTTTTGGAAAGAACACAGCCATCTTTTTGTAGTCCTGGAGAACCCCTTTAAAACAATCATGTACATTTTGGTCCCCCACCTCTTTAACAGGTGACTACAATATCCGTTTCATTGCAATATCTAGCAATGTACAAATCATTAAAACAAAAGGCCAGTTACAAATTATTGCAAGAGTAAGAAAACCAGTACATGGGATTCCCAAAGTTGCTGAACTAGTTATGCTGATGAATTCTATATGAATTGTGCTCCTCAGATGTAGCTCACTGTAGTACCCGTCTCTAACCAGCAGGTGTCATTGCTTCAGCATCTTTTGGTTTGGTAGCCTTGTGTGGGGTTGGGTGGTGCAGCATCGTACTGTTTGTTGTGACTAGATTTTTACTGACCGGCTCCTTACATACAAGGTATGGATCCATGCATACAGTATTCCTGGGGAAGCCCATGTAAGGAGTTGAGGGATCATATTGTATTGTAAAGATGTTTATCTATGAATATGACATTTCTGGTTTCAGGATCCCGCGCTCTGCCGTCTGTGCTCTGTTTTTAGCTGCAGCCGTGGGGGCAGATGTGGGAGCAGCAGCTGTTGCAGTAGAAAGAGATGGGGGGGCGGCACTAATATTTATTTGCTCCTGATTTGTACATAGAAATTCTAGTCCCAGCAGTCTAGTCACTTGATATAGTTAATTCAGCAGTGAATATCTGTTCCCAAGGCAGATGAAATCAAAGCAGATAAGTAGACGTTGCCTTGTGATTGGCTTGTGTGGACTTGGCGTTTTTTTGAATTGGCAGCGTCTCGGTCATCCTCAGGCGATTTTTGCAGTAAAAAGGAGGTCAGCAAGTCTGGAGGAAACCAGTTATATACCCGAGGCAAAAAATAATTCGAAGAGCCAGATATCCCTTTGGTTTGTTTGTAGGTGAAGCATAGAATCTCCAAATGTTGTGTGGTCTGCACGTATAGCCCATGCCTGCACGTATAGTAGCTGGTTGTAATAGAGGTCTCCAAAGGGCACGCCGCGAGCTGTCTTAGTAATATGCTAATGACGTGTCTCACGCAGGAACGCTGTGGGCGGATGAATTTCCCACCAGATATAGTGGCTCCTTCTGCTCTGCTCTGATGTCTATAATGTCTAAAATGATGTTAACCCCTTTATAACCTGCCTTTTCTATCCACTCGTTGGAGTGATTTTGAAATGTGTGGTGTAGTTTCACGTAAGAACAGATTTCTTGTTGATGTTTGCAGCCATTACTATGAGTGTAACTATTGTTTTTTTTTCCCCTCTCTCGTAGTAAATCCATACAGTCAAAAGTGGACTGCATTTTGGTAAGATAATTTGTATGTACTGTATGTATTTATTTATTTTACACACCGACAAAAAAATTATTCAGACCCATTTCAAGCTGCAGTTCGTCCCCAAACAAGTCAACAGAGGAATGGGACTGCAATAAAGTTAGGGTAGAACTGCATGGATTTAAGCTTGTCCTTAAAGGTGTTGTCTCAGATAATTTGTCTCTACCAAAAAGAATATATGGATACTTACTAAATCATATGAAATAATATACCAACACAAGATATAATCAAACCATACAAAATTGTATAATTTATTATAATCCCTGTAATACACATGCTTGACAAAACACAGGGTTAAAAACCAAATAAAAAAACACTATGGCTGGTGGTGCATGATTGGTGAACTAAAAAAATTAATAAAGTGCAAGTGCAAATGCGCAGTCAGCAACAAGAATAAATTAAATACTGTAGGTTAATAAATGGCTACTGGCACCAACAGCAACTGGCTACAAAATTGATAGACCAAGAAGAGTTCGTACATCAAACAAAATATCACCAGCGCCACCGTTATGGCACACACGGAGCATGAAGGCGTACAGTATCAGATAGGTGAAGAGCCAATACAGTTTAAGGGTCCATTAACACGTCTGTGTGTGGATCCGCAAAACACGGTCATCAGCGATGTGCGTTCTGCATTTTGCGGACCGCACATCGCCGACACTTAATAGAAAATGCCTATTCTTGTCCGCAATTGCGGACAAGAATAGGACATGTTCTATTTTTTTCGGGATCGGAATTGCGGACCCGGAAGTGCGGATTCGCAATTCCGGATCCGGGCAGCACATCCTGCTGCCCCATAGAATGAATAGTTCCGGAATTCCATTCCGCCCAAAAAAGATTTAATACATATGCAAATTAACCTGAGATGAGTCCTGTCCCTTACTCATCTCACGTACAGAACTCATCGCAGGTTAATTTGCATATGTATCAAATTGTTGGGTTTTTTTCACAATAAAAGCACACAGAGCTATGGGGACTGGGTAGTGCGGATGTGCTAGTGGCCATCTAGCAACCCATGTCCTTAGCTCTATACACAAAATCCAGGTGACAGGTTCCCTTTAATATTAATCACCAAAAGTTAGTGACATCTCCCAAAAAAAGGGAGGGGGACAACGTTACAATTTATACTGACCACAATATAGTCCACAGCAAAATACAAGCACCACCAGTCCACTCCCCAACCCTAGTGTTTTTTAATTTAGTTTTTATCTCTGTGTTTTGTCAATCGTGTGTATTAGAGTGATTATAATACAATTTTGTATGGTTTGATTATATCTTGTGTTGGTATAAGATAATTAAAGGGATTCTGTCACCTCCCCTAAGCCCAAAAACGATTTTAAAGTCAAAGTTTATAATACTTTTGATTCAACACGTGGAACCCTTGAAATGTCATATAATTGGCTATTCACCTAGATCAGTGATGGGCAAACTGCAGCTCTCCAGCTGTTGCAGAACTGCAACGACTGCCTACAGCAGGGCATGGTGGGAGTTGTAGTTTTGCAACAGCTGGAGAGCCGCAGTTTCACTGACCTAGATCTTATCATGAAAAGTATTTTTATATATTATATATTTTTTAATAATGTATGTAAATTTTAGCTGTTCTGGTGCTACACCCAACCCAAACCAGATGGGCTGTCAATTAGGTCTTAACAGGCATTGATCGTACAAGACCCTAGAAACATATCTAACCCCAACACTTTGTGCGTTATTGGACAAATTCTGAATATTATTACGTACAGACATATTTTTTACACTGCCTATTGTCTACTTTCTAATTTCTCTAGCACTGGCATTAACCATCATAATCTCAGTCTAGACAGCGATTAAGCTATCCTACATGTATGCCGGATTATCCAGTTACGTTATAAACCCTCTATTTTATAGCATTTAAGTGCCTGTAAATCGTCATATGCTGAGCAGTCTAATTGTAGATTCTTAGCAGATGAGATCTAATTGGATGGAATAAAGTACCTACAGGAATCACTTTATATAGATGTTTAAAGAAGACAGTCTGTAAGGCCTCACTGAAACAGTCAGTGCTTGTGAGCCAACTCTCAGGGCAACGATTGCAATGGAGCGTTCCTTGGAATGATTGACAGCTATCTCTGTATACACAGTCATAGCGGGAAGGCTGTCATCACTGATGGGGCCATCTCCTGGACTTCACAGCCCAGAATGAGCAGGAATTTAAATTAATAAAATACAAGTTTAATGAATCTTTTCCCAAAAAACTGTATATCAATCTTCTCGGCTCCACCTGCTCTGTACCATGCTGCCTGCAGATTACCACATTACACTTCACTTCCCTTTAAAACACAGAACAGGAACACATCTTTGCATTCTATCTTATTTCTCTGTAGTCTCCACACTTGATTTGGATCACAATCACTGTTTGAAATCACTGACCAAACAGTGACTGTGTGAATAAGGCCTTTTGTTGTTTTCATGTGCTTTTTGCTAGTTAACCCCTAGACTCTACTGACATGTCTTTTTTTTTTATTACATACTTCTATTTTTCATAAAATAACAATTCTCGGGGGCTCCCATTTACCAAGTTATAGGGCTGTGTACCCTATAAGCACCGACTGGACCAGGCAAAGTACGTAGGGTCGCCCCCTCAGCTGGTAACGACACTGATTGGTCAGAGTGCAGGAAGAGGGGTAGATGGCTGGTCTTGAACTGGTTAAAGGGGTTGTTGGGAATTAGATTTAGGTTTTCTCCTTTTCCCGTGCCACTCTGGTTCATGGGCTGTGTCTTGCATGGCAGCTTATCTTTATTCAAGTCAATGGGGCAGCAATGCAAAACCAATGGACAAGAATAAGGCAGACTCTTGAGAAATAGAGATTTATTTATTTTATTCTTCTATCTGCAGTTTACAAGTTTATACCCTCCTTAAAAACATATACCCTCATTACAAACATATTTTACTTACAGTATGCCCCTCAGAAAAAAAAGTATTTTTAAAAGGCTTGGTGTATTTAGAGCCGCATTTAATTTTGGAGAGCGTAATCAGATTAAGAGAGAGTCAATGACTTGTTTTCAGCGGTTTGGGGAAATACAGCCTGCGCTGGAGGGTGGACCTGATGCTTTGTCTTACTAGATTCATTGGATTTGGATCACATTTGATGTCTTCCTGCCAAATACATAAACAGTCAAAATATAATAAATCTGTTACCAGATAGTTTACGAGAGCTGAGAACACACTAGAGAAGAGAAATACTACAGAATGGAAACATGACATAGAACTAGTGATACCAGAGATTTAGCTTCTTCTTATGTTAGAAATATTCCTGCACATTAGGTAAAGAATGTATACTAGGGCTCGGTATCTGACATAGTTCGAGGAATTTATCATGGAGGGTCTTTTTTAAATCCGTTTTTCCAGGGTCTGCTTTGCCATAGTTTGCACCACATTGATCAAATGTTGCATGTTGTTTGATGTCGCCTCTAGGGGTACATGCACACATTTAGGATTCATGTGCGGAGAATCCACACTGAAATCTGCAGGTGTTCGCAGGCAAATCCGTGCGGTCAATCCACATCAATTGGTGCAGATTTGCATGCAGATTTTCCGCATGCAGATTTTACTAAGTGAATGGAGAAAATACGGTCAGGAAAAATAAAATGAATTGACATGCTGCGAATTTTAAAATCCGCACCGCAGGTCAAAATCTGCATCGTGTGCAATGAAAATTTCAAATTTTCATAGAATACAATGTACATGACCTACGGTGCGGATTTTCCACACTCAAATCCGCACACAATCCTGATCGTGTGCATTTAGCCTAATTTATCTAGAATTGTTACTTCATTTTTTTATGCCACCCCCTACTAGAGTGAGATGACACTTTTCTAAATGATGGTGTTTTAAGGGTGGCTGCAAACAATGCGGATTAGGCATCGTTTTTCTCAGCGGGTTTCGTGTAGAAAAACCATGGCGTAATACAGTACTAGCAAAGTGAATTTGACAAATCTCATGTACACTTTACGTTTTTTCTTAGAGGTTCTCGGGGCTTTTTCATAATAGTGACCTATCCTCAGGATAGGTCATCAATATCAGATCGTCAAGGGTCCAACACCCAGCACCCCGCCATTCAGCTGTATGAGGAGACGGCGCACAGTGTGTACGTGCCATCTCTCTTCCTGCATGTCTATGTGACAGCGTCGCTGAACAGGAAGAGAAAAGGGAGACAGCATGTGCGCACTGCGCGCGCCGTCTCCTCGTACAGCTGATTGGCGGGGGTGTCGGACCCTCGCCCATAGGTCATTAATATTAAAAGCCCGGAGAACCCCTTTAAGATTTTAAAAGCTGCACCATGTCAATTGTCCATGAATGTTTTTCCCCATAGAATTCCATAGGGTTGTTAACATAGACCGTAAAACCGCACAAAAAAGTACAGCAAAACCGCAATAAATAGTGCAGTTTTATGTGCAGAGTTTTTTTTTACAGTTTTTGTGCAAATTTCACTCAGATTTTCTGCACATAAATCTGCACCATTTGCAGGAACCCTAAGGTCTCTTTCACACGAGCGATACGGATTGTGTCGCACCATTTCGCAAGCAAGTTCAGTCAGTTTTGTCTACAATTACATTCAGTGTTTCAGTTTTTTCTGCACGGGTGCAATCAGTTTTGATGTTTGTTTTTCACGCGCATGGAAAAAAAAAACGGAAGCTTTACAAACAACATCTCTGAGCAACCATCAGTGAAAAATGCTTTGCATCCGGATGCAATACATTTTTCACTGAAGCCCCATTCACTTCTGTGGGGCCAGGGCTGCGTGAAAAACGCAGAATATAGAACACGCTGAGATTCTCGCACAACGCAGAAATGATGCGTGAAAAACAATCCTCATATGCGCAGACTCATTGAAATAAATAGGTCAGGATTCAGTGCGGGTGCTATGTGTTCGCTTCATGCATTGCACGCCTGTCGAAAACTTGCTCGTGTGAAAGGTCCCTAAAGGTGGCATGGTGCCATAAAATGCGCACATTTTTCACCAGAATTTGTTCTTTTTCAGAATTCTGATGCAAATGGAATGATAATTTCCCCTCAGTGCTGTAATCTCTGCATCCATTTCCTTACAAATTTTGATGGATCTATAAATCTATTATGATATTTACTCCTTTTTTTTTAAAGATTCGATCCTATTTCCATATCTAAACTGCACAAAAATAATAATAAATTGAGTGAAGTCAGCCATCCTCAGGTGGCCGTACACTAGAGATTTGGTCAAAAAGGCTGATTTAGACCATTTTCTGCCATCTCTGTCTTCCCGTGACGCAAATGATTGTAGCTATTGTTGACCGATGGGACATATCTATCGGAAGGTTGCTCTGCAGCCCATGAATGGAAGCCAAGACTAGGCAGAGATAGGTCAGACTACAACTGTCAGACCAAGCATGAGCCCCACACAGCAGCTCTTGAAATATCGACACAAAATTGTGGCGCTTATAAACATCAAAAATTATATTTTAGTATCTATGTTTATTTGGTTAAAAATCAAGGGTATGTTTACCTGTGCTAACATTTTACATACAGCTACAATGTTTCTAAAAAGAAAATGAATTAAATATATAGCTCTCCTACACATTGGACTCCTTTTAAAGGGAACGGGTCATCAACTTTATGTTGACCGCACTGAGGGCAGTATAAAGTAGTTGTAAAAGTAGAGGGGCACTCAAATATCAAGGAGCCTATGGTAGCAGGTGAGCAGACAGTACTATTTATTGTACACTAATAAAACATCAAATATAATAAAAAATGACATAAAAAATTGGCATATAAAAAGACGTCTAAACTGTGGCTGACATAAAACGATATATATGACACATCCAAAATGCTGACTTAAACACAAAAGGATATCAAAACGTCACCTGTATAGGAGACAATGATCTGATTAACATGCACTGTCCCATGTGGGTGAGCAGGGGCGTGCCGCTGCAGTGATAAGTAAGATGGATGAGTATCGGTCCGTATCTATTAGGCCAAATGGGTGACCATATATTACATCGCCAGACAGTCGATTGGCACTTCCCTTAGAACACCGTAATTGAAAGATCTTACCACCGGATGGTGTATCGGATGTCTCCTGTCTTACGTGTACCTGCTACCGGCGTCCTGTGTAGTCTCGCGGTACCAACGTGGCGTCCCACGTGACTTGTAACGTCCCACATGACTTGCGGCGATGCCTCGTAATACAGTCCACGTGATCAGGAAGTTGTAGGTGGAATGATGTGCACCTATCAGTCCAGCGTCTTCCAGTGGATATTTCTATGCGGTGTATATTAGATACCGCTGATGGCCTTGACCATAATCATTGGTTGCTGGCTCCAGTATAAAGTAGTGACAGAAATGCTGATACCAAGCAGTGTGTCACTCATGAGCTATAGTAAGTGGTTGCCGAGAACCAGCATCATAATCATTGCAGCCCAGGCCTGGAAAAGAGTCAAATCTGCCTGAGAAGAGTCCTGGTTATACATAATCTCCTGCTCCCCCTGCCCACCTGCTGATGTTTGGCAGTTCTCTCCTAGAGAGAAAGGGAGACAACTAGGTAGAAGACTGTCAGCCATCAGCAGGTGGGCAGGAGAGCAGGAATTCATGAATAACCAGGACTCTTCTCCAGTGGCCATGACTCTTTTTCCAGGCCCAGTCTGCAATGATTGTGATGTTGGTTCTCGGCAACCACTTACTTTTAACTTATAAATGACAGACAGAGCGCTGAAATCAGCATTTCTGTCACTACTTTATACTGCCCTCAGTACGGTCAAGCATAAAGTTGATGACAGGTTCCCTTTAACATTTGGATTAAAAGTTCTCTTTTTCTGCTCTATGATACTAGCAGAAAAGCACCATTGGTGCCACAACAGACCCTATTCACTTATGGGTGTCCATTGTATCAGATGGAAGAATAAAACAGACTGTGATGGAAGTACGAACAGAGCCTAACCCATGGTGCTATGTGTTTCCATGGTTACAGTTGGCAAACAAATCCGGCAGACATCTGCTGTCACTGCAAACAAGGACTTACTGTGGTTATGTTGTATTTCAACATACCCAGCTCTTTATTCTCTTCAGAAATGATCTGCTGCAAGGAGTCCTAGGGTAAGTTCACATGTAGTAGATACGCTGCAGATTTTCTGCATGCAGAAAATCCCCCTACCATACCAGCAAAGTGAGTGCGGAAAAAATCTGCTGCGGAAATTTACCTGAGGTGCAGATTTTAACGCTGCAGCCTGTTCATTTGTGTTATGGATTTTTGTTACAGATATCACCCTTTGCAATGCAGAGAGTGAAATCTGCATTGAATCAGACCATTTCTGAAAGAAATCTATGCCAAAAATGCACCGTTTGGTTCGTTTTCTCCTGCAGATAATCTGCAGCGTTTCAGCAGTGTGTGATTGTACTCTCAGGGCTCCTTTGCAGGGGCCCATGCATGGGCAGTGATGGGAAACTATCTGTTCGTTCTTGATCATTACCTGATCGCTGAGCAGAGATGATAGTTGCATTTACATGCAGCAATCATCTCTTTATAGGTACAAGCAATTGTTCATCCCCATACATCCCCAAACCAAGTTGCTTCTTTACCAGATTTGTCCAGGACTTGTTTTCACAAACTTCAGAAGACCGTTTAGTGTTTGCCCTCTCATTTGGTTTGTCAGTTTAGTGTTTTAGCCTTTACAATTTGAATTTTTATAGTTAATGTACATACATTTTAATGTTTATATATTTGTAATGTTTGGGTTTTAAACTTTTGCTTTTTACATTTTTATTTGCGTAGCAAGAAGTTGAGAAGTTTACAGATCTTGAGAAACTCTACCTCTACCTCCAACTGCCTTCTGGTCCTAGCAATGTGGAGAAAAGGTATGTGTACATTTAAAGGGATTCTGTCAGCCCGATTTTTCGATACTGAGATTTTGGTATCCTCATATTAGTCTCCATTATCTCATTAAAAATATACTAGTTTTACCCCCACCGGTCGTTTCAGTTTTGATAAAAAATTGTTTTTTTTGTATATGGTAATTACCGTCTTAACCTGCCCAAGGGGCTGTCCCTCCGGTCGTTTGTGCCCAGCCGCACCCCTGATCTCTGAGCCCGGCGCCGCCCGCTGTTATTTCTTCACTCCTCTCCCGCCTTATTTTTTTTCTCTCAGTGCGGCGTAATCCCGCGCATGCGCTGATCACACTCGATGAGGCTGCTGCCAAGACATTGCACGGGCCCGGACATCAGCGCATGTACGGGATTACGGCGCACTGAGAAGAAAACAAAACGGCCGGAGAGGAGGGAACAAATTAACAGCGGGGGGACCCTGGGTTTAGAGATCAGGGGCGCGGCTGGGCACACACGGCCAGAGGGACAGCCCCTTGGGCAGGTTAAGAAGGTAATTACCATATACAAAAAACCTATTTTTATCAAAAATGAAATGACAGGTAAGGGTAAAACTAGTATATTTTTAATGATATAATGGAGACTAATATGAGGATACCAAAATCTCAGTATCGAAAATCGGGCTGACAGAATCCCTTTAAATATGTATTTTGTCGCAACATGACACAAATGTTCACTTAGGTAGGCAATGGTGAGAAATCATCATGAATAGAGCCCTGGATGACAGCATTGGTTGTGTGAGTTTAAAGCTTTGTTCCCAGAATGACCGCTTACCACCTATCCACAGAACAGGTAATAAGCCTGTGATAGGTGAGTGGTCTGACTACTGGGACTCCAGTCAAGAGAACAGGGGTTTTGTGCCCTCCATCTGGATGGTGCAGCCATTAAACATGTTCACTGCTGCTCCATTCAGAGTCTTGGGGACACAGGGCTGCTGTTCTTGTGATTGGTATGGGACCAGTGGATAGATTTTAAGTGGTCTTTGTGGGAATACTCCTTTAGGCCTAATGCAAACGACTGTATCTGTTTTGTTGTTCTCAAATTGCGGATCCGGTAAATTGACTTCAGTGGACCCGTGGTCTGCATTTTGTGGACTTATGGATACAGAAAACACACAGACTATCAGTGTGCTTTCTTTATCTGTATGTCCACTTCACAAATAGATTATGTCCTATAATTTCCTGAAAACTGCAGACCACAGACCCAGCGGGTTGGCAAAAAATGTGACATGTACAGTATCCATATTTTGCAGATCCACAATTTGTGGACCCCAAAATACATAAGGTGTCGTGCATGAGGCATTAACATAAGGGTTCATGCACATGACCATATGTATTTTGCAGTATGCAAAAAACAGATCCGCAAAAAATATGTATGAAGTCCATGTGCAATTCCGTATTTTGCGGAACAGCCGGCCCATAATAGAACAGTCTTATCCTTGTCCCTAATGCGGACAATAATAGGATATGTTCTACCCTTTTGCGGAACGGACATACTGAAACTGAATGCACATCGAGCAACCTTTTGCGGACCCATTAAAATGAACGGTTCTGCATACAGCCCGAAAAACGTATATGGAAACGTATATAGAAAATACGTTTGTGCGCATGAGCCCTAATTCTCAGAATACTGCTGTATAATGTAGCTGGCAGGTTCCCATAAAGTATTTGACATGCAGTTTTACTTTATTATTAAACCTCCTCGTAAAAAGACCGTAATAAACTGGTGCATGGTCTTGACAGGCCTCAGTTATCTGCAGATAGCTAACCAGAGAGTTATTTATCAGAGAGCCGGAAGGACTCCTCATGAATAATGACTCTGGCTGCGTAAAACTGGATGCTATAAAGTTGCATATGTCTGCCATTGATTCCGATTATAAAAAAAAAAAAAAAGGTATACTGCACAACATATGGGAGATTTGTGTCTTCTCTTTTCGATGCCCTTGTATTGGAAAGTATACAGCTGAATAGAAAAAAAAAGGCATTAGGCGCGCAAATAGGGAGATGCTTCTGAACGGCAGACGTGTTGTGAATTGAGCTTAATACTGGGTTCATGACTGCCTTGAAGGTTTCATTAGGAGCCTCCATTGTAGTTTCTGTTAAAAAGCTGGACACAGTAGTGCAGCATACAGCGTTATTTTGCCCGATAAAATGACAGAAACTAGACAGACACGGAATAGGTTTGTCTGGTGGCGTTGGCGACCTTTATGCTGCTCTTACCTTTTTCTTTGCCCTAGATAAAAAAATCATAGATTTCAGAAAAAAAAGTGGTGCAGTACCTTCCTAAAGATGAAGAGGTTTCATTATGTTGGTAAATCTCCCCTCATATGTTTCATGCTAGAAAATAGAAAGTTATGGCGTGTAAGCTGTGCAGAGATCTTATAGGTGCTGACATCCTGAACTAGAACCTACATTTTACACTGTTGCCGACAGACCACAAAGTTTCACTTTATGTTCTGAACCAATAGGCTTCCCATCTTACCCCTTTACTAATGTGGTTTTCATGTGGCATGTTCCCATAAAGCAGACGGGTGTGTTCTTAAACTTTTTAAATATCCGGCCAGTCAACTTGGTTAAACTTAATGCTTGCATGCCAAAAATGGGTTTATTTTTGAAAAAAATAATAATGTTATTGATGGATGTGAAACAGCCGTCCAGATCACCTGCATTACATGTAAGAAGCACATCTGAGAGTCTTTATTATTTTAAAGTCACTGGCAGACTTACTGAGAATGATATCTTGGCAGCAGTCAACTACAATCTAACTACCCGCATTTTAATAAGCAAGTCCTAGGACCAGCGGGACTGGTGGGGGTTACATTATTTGTCATACTGATTATTAGTTTTGCTCAGGTAGTTTTACCTGTTTACATTAAATAATATTGGGCTACCTCTGGTAGTCTGTTCCAGCAGAGGAGCAGAATACTGGAATTGGAAGCATAGCCGGACACTCAAGATCCCTATTCACTATAATGGGATCAGTCATGTGTCCAGCAAGAATGGCTGCTTTCTGGATGCAGCATTTTTTCCCAGCAGAAAGTCAGCATTCTTGATGGACGCCCTACGAATCCTACTACAATGAATATGGATCCGGTGGTCCTGACGTGTGTCTGGCTATGCCGGATACAGCAATTCCGGTATTCTGCTTCTCTGCCAGGACAGAGCACCGGAACACTAAAAACACAGATGTGGACGTAGCCTTAGCTGGCCGTAATGGGTATATCACTCACTGGAATGCACACATTTTTTTTTCTATGTTAACAAATATCTCATGATCACATCGTTTGATTTTTTCTTTTTTTTTCTTTTTGTCTATTCTCAGTGATCAGAGCTCATTGTCATCTAGCCGAGCTCAGCAAACTCATGCATTCTCCTGGATTCGGAATACCTTAGAGGAGCACCCAGAGACTTCTCTGCCAAAGCAGGAGGTTTACGATGAGTATAAGTAAGTACAGTGTACACATCTTACTGTCCTGTGGCTCTGACTTTATTTTACCATAGGCTCTGACTTTATTTTACCATAGGTATGTCATTTGGAACAACTGAGCTTCATGACACAATGGGTTACCTGCGTTCTATTCCTACTGTGGACTGCGGTTTTCTAATCCTTATACAGAAACTGTTAAATCACACAGTAAATACATTTATTCACATTTGTCTGTGAGCCATGAAGTTCATAACAATTTAAAGTAAAGCCATTTGACTTAAAGCAGTTGTCTCACTTCAGCCAATGACATTTACCATGTTGAGAAAGTTACTACAAGCCACTTACTAATGTATTGTGATTGTTCATATTGCCTCCTTTGCTGTCTGGATCCATTTTTCCATCACATTTTACACTGCTTGTTTACAGAGGTTATAGCCTCCGATGCAGCTCAGATATGAGGTGGGTGGGATGGGAACTGCTGTGCATGCGTTCCTATGTGCGCTCCCACCAGAGTGTGCAGTGATTTTTCCTATAGTGTGCAGGCATGGTCATCGCTGCTGGATTGTAGGTTTGTAACCCCTGGAAATTAGCAACGTATAATGTGATGTGGAAAAATGAATCCAGCCAGCAAATAAGGCAATATGGATAATAACAATACATTAGTAAGTGCCGTGTGTTAACGTTGCCTATAGGATAAGTGTTACCTCCTGAACTGAGACAACCCCTTTAATTGGGAATGTATGGCCTAATTGTTTTTTACAAATTAAAACCACATAGTGAAAAATATTTTTTTCTTCTACTCTACAAGTAACTGAATAAAACAGAGTGCATTCTGACATGTATGTTACATAATATACATGTCAGGAAAAGACCACACATGTAAGCATAACGATAGCACATACATTATATATAATACAATTTAACTTAAAAAAAAAAAAAAAAAAAAAAAAAAAAAAAAAGCTGGTCAAGGGCAAAAAATATTTTCATAAGCAACCGTCAAAGGGACTGATCCTGAAAAGATTCAAATCCCCACAGGAGAGCTTCGCTATAAAGCCAACATGCAATTCACCCCAAAATAATCCCCAATAAACATATGCACAACAGAATTATCCCCAAAAGGCAATATAGGTAAATATAGACAGTATTGGGAGAAAACCCAATTTTGCCAGAACTCCTGGCAAAAAAAAAAATTAAAAAAAAACGTAAAAAGTGTGCAGTAGAACAAAAAGCTTGTTAAACCCTGTAATGCGCTGGTTTTTGCAAAGGCATTGCAACCAGGTGGGCGTCAGGTCTTCTACTTTCAACCTTGCATTGCCACGGTTGAAAGCCATGGGTAAAACCCGCAGCATAAATTGACTTGCTGCGGATTGAAAACACACAATGTAAGCCAGTTTACACTCCGTTTTTTCCTGTAGCGTGTGGATGAGATTTCTAAATCACATCTACTCTATGATCGTCAGGGGAGGGGCTGAAAGCTGGGGGGTTAAACTACCAGGGTTGTAGTGGTCTCCAATAACAGCAGTTGCAACAGCAGCAGGGCCGTGTAATATGTACAACCCATGGCATACATTTACATCATTGGTCAAAAAGAGGGTAAACATACTTTTTAAGTTTTTTTTTGTTTTAATTTTTTATGTCACTATTTAAAACAGATCCTGAAATCTTGCTGTTTTTACCCTGGCCACTGAACCTCATAACAGATTGACGCTTCCAGTTCTGCAGAGATCACGTTTCAGCAGTCTTCCTATTGTCTGTCCTGCATTAAAAAGAAAGAGAACACCTACATATAGATTACACTGGAAACGCCACTGACAGTAGATGATGGTCACCGCTCACCTCCGGCCCCTCCCTGCACAATTATCTCTGCACAGATCATAGAGCATGCCTAAAACCTCTCCCATAGTTAGTGAGTAATCTCCAGTGTACAGGTTTGTAAGGTCCATGTGGCTGCTGTAAAGCTTATTTCTGAATATTGTCAACAGCAGCGTAAGTAAGTTGGCAGTTTCCATGATCATGTACAGAAAATAGAATAAAAAAAGAAATAAATTGACATTCAAAAAATAAAAGCAGATCAGAATAAAAATAAATTAGAAAAGAATATCAGTATGTGGTTTTCATAATTAAAAAAAATACTTCCTAAAGGGTTATTTCCATCTGGGACATTTATGGCATATTGAGTAGGGTATGGCCTAAATGTGTGATAGGTGCGGGTCACACCTCTGGGACATGCTCCTGTCTCTAGAATGGGTCCTAATGAATAGTGGAGGCCGTTCATTTTCCTATTTTGATATCACTAGCAGTCGCTAAAGGAAAATTTTCATGATGAAAGACCCTTTTGGAGGCTCCTAAATACTGCATGTATGCTACGTTGTGATTGTGGCCATACTTAGAGCATCTTACACAGGCACCAAATTAAAAGCATATCAACAGATACCCTTTAATTCAAACCTCTATCAGAAGATTACCGTAACTTCACACGGAAATTTGCTCACTTGGTAGGTTGAATGTAGTATGCATTGATACTTTAAAGATGAAACTTGCGTTCACTGGAGATTATTTCTTCCTTGCACAATACCTTAATATACAGTATAGCTATATCCAGCATTAATTCTCTAATCTCGAGTTTCTTAGTTGTTTAATAGCGTTGTCAAGTTCATTTGTATTTATTAAAAAAAAAAGGGGGGGGCAAGTAAGGTGAAAATGTATACTCACTGTTGTGAACCCCCTCCATTTCAGCCCTGCATTTGATATCCTCCCTGCTGCTGTATCCAGGACGTCCTTTTGTTTTGCTGCATCATTGAAATGCCTGTATACTGCACGTAACCGCTGCAGCCAATCGCTGACCTCAGCGTTATATAGAACAGGAACCTTGAGGCCAGTGATTGGCTGCAGAGATCATCTGCTGTGTACAGCCATGTCACTGCTGCAGTCAGGAAAACAAAGCCCAGTGGGGAGGACACTGGTGGCACTGTAATGGAGGGATTCAGGACAGTAAGTATAACTATTATACTAATAGTGTCCATGCCTTTAAGCTGAAGTGTCTACCTGCTTCTGATTCTTGTATCAATATCATCCTTCTGTCTTTCAGGAGCTATTGTGACAATCTTGGCTATCACCCACTAAGTGCTGCTGACTTTGGAAAGATTATGAAAAATGTATTTCCAAACATGAAGGCACGACGCCTGGGCACAAGAGGGAAATCAAAATATCCTTTACTTCAAGTGTGTCTAAATCTGCGCAGGCTCCTTCACAAAATATCTGCTGTAAATTAGCTTGCCACTAAAATGAGAGCATTTTATTTGCAGGTGGAAGATAGTTTACCGTATAGTGCACTTCTACAATAAGTAGTATACTAAAAAGAAAGCCTCTCTGGGGGCTGTATTTCCCCCTGTAACTAGAACTACTTTGTCCGCCCCAGTTACTGGAAGAATCAGCAATACATTTAAAGAAATGTAATGTTAAATGTCCCTCAAAGATTTTGTACCACCTTATATAAAAATAAAGACGTAAATTTTTTCATTACCGTATTTTTCGCCTCATAAGACGCACCTAGGTTTAATAAGTGGCATGTATTCTGTAACTCACATTAACCCCACGTTGCCCATTATTTGAGAAGGTACGTTGACTTACTATTAATGTAAGGCACATGGGGCCTACTCCAAAAGCATGTGCCCAGCCTGACATTAAAAATAAGTGACCCCCCATTCATGTTTAAAACATGACAGTGGCAAGATTAGGGTTAATGAGTCACATTAACCCCAATCTTGCTGGCTGCCTGGTACATACCATATGTTTTTGCCTGCCTTTATTTTCAGGCAGGCTAATTACTTTTGTACTGGGGGGATACCTGCTATGCTGCTGAGTGCAAACAATATAGAATATAAGAGCCCTGCATCACAGAAAGAGAATCGTGTTTGTGCTATCGCGAAACCTCAGATCCAACACTACATTCTAGCAAAACCTCAAATCCGACGCAATAGGGCTTTCCCATAGAGATAGGTGCAGTCTGGTGTGCATGTACGCAGCTCCGGGAGGCTGGGACAGGTCCTAGGAGGATCGTAGTTGTTGATGTCCCGCCATAGAAGTGCCAGGCTCTTCCCTCTTCCTCAGTAGGTACTGTACATGCCAGGATCAATTTCAAGTACATTAGAGGCTGATATCCTTATGCAGTACAGCCTGCGATGTATTGGCAACATGCAAAGCACCGGCCATTCAACCCCCCAATCCCTGTATTCGTCCTATAAGACGCATTATAATTTTCTCACTTTAGGGGGAGAAAATGCGTCTTATAGGGCGAAAAATACGGTAATAACTAATGTATATGAAGCCACCACACAATAACTTGTAGCACCACCCCTGGCAACCACAACCTATATATCAATATGACCATTATGGAAATTAGACATAATTAAAAAAAATACTTTAGTACCACGCTGTGCTATTGACAGATATAAGTTTAACGGGTTGTCCGGTTTTCCCATATTGATGACCTGCTGCTTTCTCTTCACTGTTTACATGCACTATTTACATTCACTGCAATTTCTATGGCGTGCAGGGAAGCAGTGAAGAGAACACAGCGCTCGCACAAGCAGGATAATCTCTTCAAAGAGCAAGTTGGTGGGGAAGCTGGGAGTCTTGAGGATAGGTCGTTTAAAAACGAATGTGAAAAACAGATTTCCCCCCTTTTTTTTTTTTGTTTTACATTTTCCTGGTTATAAAAAATGAAAACAAAAAAATACTAAAACAAAAGTGACATGAAAAATAAAGCCTCATGTATGACTGGAAAAAGTGCAAAAATTATTGACATAACTGAATAGTAAAAAAAATTTTTTACGTACGGCTTTCAGAGAGTTCTAAAAAAAACAATCACTGAGTACAAGGATATTACAGTAGACAATTGCTATTTCAAAACATATATCACTGAGGGCAACTTCTAAAACTTAACCTTTATAATATATATATATATATATATATATATATATTATATATTTAAAATACTTGGTCTAAACAGGACCCTGATAACCATAGTACAAAAAGCTGTCAAAACAATGGACGATTAGCAAAAATACAGACAATATTATGTGAGTAAGGACAGAAGAGTAGGGTATACCTATCCCTGTTCTTGCCCTTAAAGACACTGCTCAGCCCAGAGATGCACCTTATTGGTAGATGCACTCTGTCCACGTTCCTGGGCTAACCTGTCCTTATATAGCCCTATCACTTTCTGACACGACATACAATGTTCCAACGCGTTTCCCCTTACAGATAATCAAAGGATCATCAGGGGACCAAAAGCATCAGTATGGTAATAGGTTCTTACAATATACAGAGTAAACATAAATAGCCGATAAATCAAAACATTACTGGAGCACCCCAGACCAGAAAAACATTGTGACAAGGTAGGAGGCAATAAGCCCCTAAAATAGAGTACCTATTCACAGTGTGTGGACATTTAAATACACTTGATATCAGTCCACCACATATTAGATAGTATTGAGAACACTTTTTGACAATGCAACGCAACTTAGCTGATACAGAAAAATAGCGTGTTGGTCCAGTCCTCTCACAGAGGCAGGATACATGGCTGGGGGGCTCCAGGGGGCAAAAAAACAGCTCCATTTTGCCAAGGGAATGGACTCTCATTTAAATGATGGGATCCCGGGTGGGCTTAAACCAGATTCGTCAGCTTCACATATGGATCTCCCCCTTTTGTCACATGATCGCAAATTGCCACTCTCATTGGGTGGCAGTCTAAAACTGACCTCCCCTATTTTCCCTAACCTATTATCCAGAGGCGCTATGCATCCCAGGCCTCACCTGTAAGAGCGTCTCCCCGCCCCAACTGTCTTCCACGCCTCTCTCTGAGCCGCCAGGGAGGAAATCAAGATCGTGGGGCAAACCAAGATGGCGGCGCGTTCCACATACAGCGATCGTGGAAAGCATAGGTCCGATGCCGGCTGGAAACAAGGCGCGCTAGATAATACAATCTAGTCGCTCTGCCCGCATCTCCGAAGGCATGAATAGCAGATTCACTTGTGTCCTCCCTAAAGGCTTCACCCCCTAACACTGTATACAGGGGGGAAATAGTAAAGATAAAGGGGATGTGATAATCAAATCTATTTATAACAAGATAAAACTTGAGCACACTAATTACATAGATGACAATATATCTACCAGTACAAATGCTAGTTATATACTACATTACTGAATACAGCCAAGTGTGCAGCTACAAAAGAGGGCGGGGGAATAGTATCCGTTTTATTACCATTCTTTACAGTTGGCATGAATCAGGACATAATATATGGGGTTAGAAATAGCAAACAAGATGCTGTTGGTCCAATAGAGACATATGAGAGAACTCTCCCTTGGCAAAAACCCTTCACTACACAATTATAATAAATATGATACTTCATTAACAGTCACATAGAAGTCCGTTTTTATATAATGAAAAAAATGACACTTCCTGCGTCGATGTCCATTTCTGTCAGAAAAAAGAGGTGAATCTATTAAATACAGAAAAGGAGCAATCCATCAGATATAACAAGAGAAGGTAAGTCTCTCATTCAAACCCCCAGGTGACCGAGACCAGAACCTATAAATCCACGGTCCCAGTCATCTTTCCTGGGGGAGGGTTTTATCAGTTCCAATGCCGAGAAAGATAACGACCCAAGGTCTCCATCATGACATTCCCACATGTGATTTGCCACAGGAGTGTTATTCTTTTTCTTGATATCATTAATTAGAATCCTCCAAAAAGAAACCAAGTGGATTTATAGGTTCCGGTCCCGGTCACCTGGGGGTTTGAATGAGAGACTTACCTTCTCTTGTTATATCTGATGGATTGCTCATTTTCTGTATTTAATAGATTCCCCTCTCTTTTCTGATAGAAATGGACATCGCCGCAGGAAGCATCATTTTTTCATTATATAAAAACGGACTTCTATCTGACGGTTAATGAAGTATCATATTTATTATAATTGTGTAGTGAAGGGTTTTGCCAAGGGAGAGTTCTCTCGTATTATGTATTTTTGCTATTTCTAACCCCATATATTATGTCCTGATTCATGCCAACTGTAATGAATGGTAATAAAACGGATACTATTCCCCCGCCCTCTTTTGTAGCTGCACACTGTATTCAGTAATGTAGAATATAATTAGCATTTATACTGGTATATATATTGTCATCTATGCAATTAGTCTGCTTAAGTTTTATCTTGTTATAAATAGATTTGATTATCGTGTCCCCTTTATCTTTACTATTTCCCCCCTATATACAGTGTTAGGGGGTGAAGCCTTTAGGGAGGACACAAGTGAATCTGCTATTCATGCCTTCGGAGATGCGGGCAGCGCGCCTAGATTGTATTATCTAGAGCGCCTTGTTTCCAGCCGGCCTCGGACCTATGCTTTCCACGATCGCTGTACGTGGAACGCGCTGCCGTCTTGGTTTGCCCCACATGACTATGCCTTCCACGGTGGAAATAGGTGGAACGCACCGCCAACTTGATTTCATCCTTGGCGGCTCAGAGAGAGGCGTGGAGGGAGACGCGCTTACAGGTGAGGCTGTGAGCTGTTATTTTGCCCCCTGGAGCCCCCCAGCCATGTATCCTGCATCTGTAAGAGGATTGGACCAACACGCTATTCTTCTGTGTCGGCTAAGTTGCTTTGCATTGTCAAAAAGTGGTTCCCTGATGAACCTTTGATTATCTGTAAGGGGAAACGCGTTGGACATTGTATGTCGTGTCAGAAATTGATAGGGCTATATAAGGACAGGTTAGCCCAGGAACGTGGACAGAGTGCATCTACCATTAAGGTGCATCTCTGGGCTGAGCAGTCTCTTTAAGGGCAAGAATAGGGACAGATATATTCTAATTCTCTGTCCTTATCCGCGTAATATTGTCTGTATTTCTGCTAACCGCCCACTGTTATGATGATGATTTTTTGGACATTGTATGTCGTGTCAGAAAGTGATAGGGCTATATAAGGACAGGCTAGCCCAGGAACATGGATAGAGTGCACCTACCCTCAATGTGCATCTCTGGGCTGACCAGGGATAGCTATACCCTACTCTTCTGTCCTTACTCACATAATATTGTCTGTATTTTTGCTAACCGTCTATTGTTTTGACAGCTTTTTGTACTACAGTTATCAGGGTCCTGTTTGGACCAAGTATTTTTATTTTATATATATATATATATATATATATATATATATATATATATATATATATATATGTATGTAGAAAACGGGACAGCACTCCAAGGCTTGAAGAGGATAGATATCTTTATTCACCCATGTGAAAAATAATAGCAACGTTTCAGCTCACAACTGAGCCTTTCTCTCGCTTGAGAAAGGCTCAGTTGTGAGCTGAAACGTTGCTATTATTTTTCACATGGGTGAATAAAGATATCTATCCTCTTCAAGCCTTGGAGTGCTGTCCCGTTTTCTACATATATAAGAAGGTTGAAGCTCATTCCCTTGGACATAGCACCTGAGCCAGCGTACTGGTGCCGCCGAATCTTCTTTTTTGTTATATATATGATGGGCTGGTTTAACTTTAGGCTATATTTCACTGGCCGAGGGTCGGGCAGATCATCGTTAATGAACGTTCACAGAAACTCTCATTATCAATGACCTGGCTGTGTAATAGTGCCACTAGTTACCTGATGAATGAGCAAACGCTCGTTCATTAGACAATCAAGAGTCACTAAAGCAGTTGTCCTGGTTCATAGTGTTGGGACTCCTCCCCTGCATAACGGAAACGTGACGGATCCGCTTTGCAGCCCATAGACTTCTATTATGACGGAATGCCTCTAAAGGCATTCCGTTGTGCATTCCGTCATAGAATTGTGTTATGGTCCGTGGTAACGGAATCCATAACGCAATTCACCTTTTACCAACAAACGATCTGTGAACAAATTTCATAAGCGGAAATTCACTCATCTCTAATGGTGACAGGTTCCCTTTAAGCCAAACCTTTTAAAGGATTGTCCAGGTTCTAGCTATTGACCTAACCTAAGGATATGTCATCAATATCCGATCATGGCGGCCTAACACCTGTCACCGCCAACAGTCATCTGTTCTCAAATGTATAGGAGCCTAGCTGCAGTAACCTAGAGTGACCACTACACAGTGAATGGTGCTGTCTGCTTCTGGCTCGCTCCACTGTGTTATTTCCAGTGCCAGCAGCTGCTGAGGACAGTTGACGAGTGGGGCTGTCAGACTGCCACCAATCTCATGATAATGACCTTTCCTGGGCATAGGTCATCATTAACAGTGGGTAATAAGCAGATGGCTCACTCCGAATTGCCACAGTTGGTGCACAGGTTCGAAAAGACACACCCCTAGTTCTGTGCTATAAATAATGTATAAAGTGGAACCGGCACTCAAACAGTCGGGGTACACGTGGGATTGTTTTGAATTTATAAAACTTTTATTAAATAATAACTATTTGTGTACTTCTTAAATAAATATAAAAGCATAAAAATGGTACACACATTCAGTTCGAGACTTACAATAATCAAAAAGCAATCGCTATTATGCTGTCCTGATAGTTCGCTGCACCATATATCACTGCATCCGTATCCCACTTGTTTAGTGTGGCTGATGAATCGCAGTCACCTATGGACAAGTGGCTTGTTTATAGGGCTATTTGTTTAGCTCCTTGTAGATTGACAATTTGAAACCAATAGTTAAATAAAAAATCACTGCAACAGGTGCACAATATGGTTTTCAAGCAATAGTTCGTGCTAAACAGTGTATCGGTCCTCTGCCATGATTCCCTTAAGGCTCCAAGTGTGCCACCCAAGCAAGATCAATAGTCCGATATGATTTTTAAAGTCCCACCTGTGTTGGTATCGTCACAGGGGTATGGCGTAGCTCCACATGTATTTCTATCGATTGTAAGTTTTACTCACTGTGTCCCGTATGGTCTCACTATGTGTATCCCGTAATTGGTTGCTGCCGTGGCGTCCCACGCTTCCACCTTTCTCCGGTATGTTTGTCTTACTTCCGGCTCTGTCGGGATCTCGCCTTTGATCTCGCGAGAATCTTGTTTCGGATAGTTGTTTCGTGAGTCCCAATACGTGTGTGTGAGTTGACTAGCGTTCTTCCCGTCTCTGTTAGGATTATCGGGTCTCGGTCCTTTAGTACATGGCCATGCACCGTCTCACAGGTAACACCCAGACGCGTTTCGAGATGCTATCTCTTCATCAGTGGGTGATCATTAAGTTTGGGTGCACATATTACATTGTGGTGCAGCACTAGACTGAAAGCTGCATTACTACTGCATATGATAAACCATGGCAAAAACCTTTTGTATTCAGATATAGTGTTTTATGTGATTTTTCCGTGTTTAAAAAAAAAAAAATTTTTAAAGAGGAGAAAGTTAATACAAGGCACTTACTGCGCCTGAGCAGTAAGGAAGTCCTTTGCCAGCAACCATATCAAGCAGGATGAGGAGGGAGGACGGAGCTTCTAGGTGTAGGGGCAACACCCCCATTGCTCCTAGAGGTTCATTTGCATAAAATAAAGTTCCTAAAAGTTACATTTTCTCTAAAACAGAGGCACCTATAAAAAATAGAATAAATAAAAAAGCTAACTGTTAGATTTAGCTGACATTAGCTCATGTCTAATGTCAACCAGTTTACTAAGCTTGTTTCTGATGACAGAAACCCAAAGTATGTATTATTGGGACATAACATGAGCTCCATGAAAGACGCCTTAATGTTTTTGTTTTCTATTTTGCAGCTGTCCATTGGGGCATCAAAAAGAGGCCTGTCACCAGTCACTGGCAGAGCTGATCTAGCTTTACTATGCCAGGGGCATCCAGCGATCCCCTGATATCTAGGTCCAATAGAGGCAGCATTGGGCGCTATGTCTGCTGACAAATAGAAGGCATATACTGCCTCTGTCTTCTCCTTGGTGTCCCCAGCTGTCTCTAACAGCCATTTATCCAAACGGCTCCTGCTAGATTGCGGGAGCTTTAAACCTTCAGTGGCACAGGTTTAAAGCCCAGGACCTTGTGCCCTACATGTGCAGTATTTGCAAATCTTTGTGGACAATTCCAGCGATGTTTTAAAGTAATGTACTCTTTCATATCCAACTGATCTTAAAGGGAACCTGTCACCTGGATTTTGTGTATATAGCTAAGGACATGGGTTGCTAGATGGCCACTAGCACATCCGCAATATCCAGTCCCCATAGCTCTGTGTGCTTTTATTGTGTAAAAAAACGATTTGATACATATGCAAATTACCTGAGATGAGTCCTGTATGTGAGATGAGTCAGGGACAGGACTCATCTCAGGTTAATTTACATATGTATCAAATCGTTTTTTTTACACAATTAAAGCGCAGAGAGCTATGGGGACTGGATATTGCAGATGTGCTAGCGGCCATCTAGCAACCCATGTCCTCAGCTCTATACACAAAATCCCGGTGACAGGTTCCCTTTAAACCTTGTGAATTTTTGATTGTTCTGCTGCTTTTGGAAGTTAACTTTAACTAAACTTACATATTGCTACAGTGGATTGAGGAAGAAAGCTTTCGTGCACATGCCATCACTGCCTAATCTGGATTTTAACAAGACAGGAGATGGGGTAATTGTCAGATTCTTTATTTTATATTCTTGTAGATAATGTTTTGTGCCATTTGGACCTGTAGCTGTAATATGTGGACAGATCTTTAATCTATGTTTCTTTGTCATAAAAAAAAAAAAAAAAAAACTTTGCATGTCATTATCTATATTTATTTATTTAGTTTCACTATGTGGTTTGAATTAGTATAGGAAAATACTTGGAGGAACACTCCCTTTTATGGGGTTTTCCCACTTTGGGAATTGGAATTTATTGCATATCTCCTAGCGTTTGGCTATAACGTTCTTGGGCTGCTTTCCCATGGTCGTGTGTGGTCTGTGAAATGCGATTTGTGTGTGTCTCCCACATTTCCCGGACTGATCGTGGCTCAGGTGAGCTGAGCTCACTACATGATAGTGATCTATGATGCTCCAGCCTTAATGCAGGTCTAATGTCTCGTACTCACAGCATAAGTACAGCACATTAGACCTGCGGTTGGGCTGAAAGTAGTGATCTATGATGCACTCAGTTTGGCACAAATGAGCCGCATTCAGTCCAGCAAATGTGGCCGTCAAATGTTCACATTTCATGGACCACACATCGCCATGTGAAAGCAGCCTAAGATGGGAATACCCCTGTCAGTCTTTGGCCTTAAAGGGTTTTTCCAGGATTTGATCCTTTTTAATTGGCCCCGCCAATGTGTTGTATCTAATGAAAGAACAATACATGCTCCCCGGCATCTTGGCTACGTTCAGTAATCTTCAGGTCCCTGGCTTGTTTCACTTCCAGCTGGTCAGGTGCGCCGATGCAGTCAGTGACCGGTCTTAGCGGTGACGTGTCCCCAAGCGGCATGTGACCCAGACACCTCACTGCTGAGGCCGGTCTTTGACTGCAGTAGAACATGTAACCTGGGCTGAAAGTAAAAAAAAAAAAAAAAAAACAGGTAATGGAAGATTGTCAAATGGAGCCAGGGCACCGGACTGAAGAAGTGAGGAGCCGGTGAGTATAATTCGTTCCTTAAGTACCTCACACTTGTTATAAGGAACCCAAACCTTTACGCTAACTGTAGACCCCAGACATTTTTTTTTTAGCTAAAATGAATGATATAAAACACTTTTATGTGCCTAAAATAGTAAAACATCAACCTCTGCCACATCATGACGCATATTGATTTGTATTCTGTGAAGTGTAGTCAGTGGACAGTGATCTGATAGCTACTCTATAGTATAGTACAGGGATGGCCAACCTGAGGCTCTCCAGCTGTTGCAAAACTACAACTCCCAGCATGCCCAGACTGCCTACAGGTATCAGCCTACAGCAAAGCATGGTGGGAGTTGTAGTTTTACAACAGCTGGAGAGCCACAGGTTGGCCAGCCCTGGTATAGTAGGTCAGCTAAGGCAAGGTTTACATAGCCATTTTAAATTCCAGTATAGGAACAGAAAAGGCTGGGTTCACATCTGCTGTTAGGGTTGTGTCTGAAAATAAGGCCACATTGACACTACCGTATGTGTTTTGCGGTCCGCAAATTGCGGATCCGCAAAAAAAAAAAGGATGACGTCCCTATGGCATCCATTTATTTATTAATTTTTTTTATTTATTATTTTTTTGCTGATCCATGGTAACAATGCCTAAAACTGACAAGAATAGGACATGTTCTATCTTTTTTGCTGGGCTACGGAACGGATATATACGGATGCAGATAACACACGGTGTGCTGTCCGCATTTTTTGCGGACCCATTGAAATAAATCGGTCTACGTCATATCTGCAAAAAATATAAAAAAACGGTCACAGAAACAAAATACGTTCATGTGAATGTAGCCTAAGGCTGTTGACTGTTCTCAGTGTCAACCAGAAGAATTGTGATTGCAGCTCTGGCTATAATGCAAACTATAACTATATCGTAGCAAGATGAGCAATGCAATATGTACATAGTTAGTAAAATGTATGTATGTAAAAGTATAATTTTTTTTTGTTTTACAGGTGGACATGCCCTTTAAAGTGCCACTATGTATAGCTTTCTTCTAAGCTGCTACTGTTCTCATGCATTTTTCTTGATTTTCAGCTGGATGGAATGGAAGTATCGGCTCAGCTGCAGAATGCGGATGAGGAGGTTGTGTCCGCAGCCTGTCGCCTTGTTTGTGAGTGGGCTCAGAAGGTCCTAAGTCAGCCATTTGATTCTGTTTTGGACTTAGCTCGTTTTCTGGTGAAAAGCCATTACATTGGTACTAAATCTATGGCAGCATTAACTGTAATGGCGGGAGATTCTGCAGGTAATCCTATTACTCTTACACTCTATCAAATTATTCCAAGAATTACCAGTATCTTTTATATAATTAAGTGGTTCTCCGTTGTTCCCCACCATTACTATGAACTGTTTTGTCTATCTGCCTCTTTTTGCTATTTTAGTGTTGTGTCCAATAGCACATGCCTGCCAGGTATTGTCCCCAATTTTTGACCATAGACTGCACTGTAGGCATTTTATTCCATCAAAGCAGGCAACGTATATGATGGAGTTAATATTTGCGTACATGCTGTGGGGTTACAGTGGATATATAGGCATGCAAAATTTAATTCCTCTTTTTAGTTTTTATTAGGTATCCATAAGGAGTTCCACACACTTTTTGTAAAACATTGTTGAATTTGCTAACATTACTGATTTGAAATTAGCTTAAGAGTATGTTCAGACGAAGGATTTTTTCCACGATAAAATACTCTGCAGATCCCACAGCAGAAACCTCTGTGCTGTGGTTTTTGCCATGGGTTTTAGCTCTATTGAATAGAGGTGGGTTCAGCTGAGATGCAGCCTGGTTTTCAGCACCCAATCTGCACTAAAACCTGCACCCAAAATCTTCCCTCCGAACTTACCCTAAGTTATATGATAATCCTTTGTAAAATATGTATTCAACTGCTACGTAAGCTGGCTGTATACAGTCTCTAAATCTGGACAAAATGGCAATCAGAAGACCTCGGCAGATTGTCCACTGTGCTGTAAGCTACTTGCATTTCTCATAGAGCCCCAACTGTACACATGCGGTAAAACTTTCTGTGACTGTCCCATTCATCTGAATCCTGCAGGAAATCCATTACATGCCGCCCAAACACAACCCCATTCAGGCGCATGAAATGGAGTTTTCATAAATTTCTGCAACAAATCTGACATGTCTGAACATGCCCTAAATGGTGTCCACATGGTGGAGTTTTGTTACCTGTGGATCCAAAAAGGGAGAAGTGTCAGTGTCCAAGTGGTTAAATAAAAGCAAAATTCCATCACAAGCTGCAGTAATCTATATGGTGTAAACATGTACTAATAAAATGTGATGGCACATACCTCTACTTCTAATAGGCCACCTGAATGTAATTGCTTATGCTGCAAAAAACATTTTCCGTTAACACCCAATTAGAGAGATTATTCAAGAGATACAAAAGCACACCCCTCTCACCGATCCTCCACTTGACTCTTCTCCGGTCCCCCCGGTCTGCCTGCTCAGCCATTCTCTGGCGGCTGAGGTTAGTCAGCCCTGTGTGTGCATGTCTAAAGGCACCAGAAGTAGAGATGAGTGGGTGAACATGAATGCATCAGAACAGGATCAGAGGTGGATTGGTGTGTTTTTTTTATACACTATTATCAAATTTTGCATTGCCCAGACAACACCTGTAACATGCTTAGTGCGGGCAGCATTATCTAGATGCTGAAGACATAGGGGTGTTTCTAGTGTAGTAACAGTGTCCATACTTTCTTGCAGGATTGAAAGGAATAACGCAGACATCTGCTTTTGTGCCTATGTCTGAAAGCAATGCTTTCCACCCTCAAGTGAAGACCCTTGCTTCTCCTGTCGATGCCAAGCAACAATTGCAGAGGAAAATCCAGAAAAAGCAGCAAGAACAAAAGCTCCAGTCACCTTTACCAGGAGAACTGCAGATGAAGAAACAAGATGGGCCTGCACCCAATGGAATAACGAGTATTTGTAATGGAAGCCCTGCAATCCTTTCTCCTCAGCCTATTGGAATTGTTGTGGCTGCTGTTCCCAGTCCAATTCCGGTAATTTCCATGAAAGGCTAATATTTTATAACCAGTTTTATTGCCTAGTGTTTTGCAGATGTAAAGTGTATGGTTTGTGAAGTATAGCATGTCTTACAGTCAATCTTACATCAATATTCAATCTTAGTTCTCCACCGACCATGTTAAATTACATTCAGGGAATTGTCGTTTTTATACCAGGACCTGTGCAATGGTGTGACTTTCTCCCAAAACACAGTGCTGGCCGGAACTTTATAAGAGCTTGGCTAGGCTGTAAGGGGTGTGGTTGTCACCAGATAGTTTCAGTAGCCTTCAGCAGTTGTGTTGCTCTCACGTTAGTGTTTTTGCATATAGAGGGTTCACTATCCACTGAACTACCCACTGCCAGTGTATAATAGTAGTAAATATGTCAGGTATATGATAGGCACTCCTCTCTCTGGATTGTATGTCAATCAACAGATATTTATTAAAACACAATATGTCAGCACGCAATAAAAAACAACAATGGTACAATGCATAGATAACCAATAAATCATGATTAGTTGCTGTGTATGTCCATATAACATAATAAAAATAATGAATGTATGTAAATCAATATTGCATAATAAAATGATATAATTTATGTCATTGATATTACACCTATTTCATAATCCTGGGCCCCCAAAAAATGTCACAATGTTTTGGTGTGCCGCCGTATCCAGTGATGGTATTTCAGCAGCCTATCAAAACATTATATCCAATTATATAGATGAGTAACCGTACTTGATGTACATACATCACAGATCTAAAAGTCCTATATAAAAAATGCCGCTTTCTTATATTATTTTGGTGACATACAATGCAATTTTCCAAAGTTCTTTCTTATAGTATGGTAGCATAAAGAGCAAGCATATAAATGATTGTCCAAGGTTATGTCACCAATAATAATACTAAAAATAGATGCAAGTAGTGAGTAAGGCTACTTTCACACTGGCGTTTTGGCTTTCCGTTTGTGAGATCTGTCATGGGCTCTCACAAGCGGTCCAAAACTGATCAGTTTTGCGCTAATGCATTCTGAATGGAAAAGAATCCGCTCATAATACATCAGTTTGCCTCATGTCATGGCTATATAGAAGACATAATACAACCGTATCCGTTCATGACGGATGCATGCGGTTGCATTATTGTAACAGAAGCGTTTTTGCAGATCCATGACTGATCTGCTAAAACGCTAGTATGAAAGGAGCCTAATTTTGTACTCAGTAGTATCGTATTTAGTAATATCGAGAAGTTTGTAATAAATATACCTGAAATATTTTACGTAGTTATGCAGGCCATATACATTGGAATTTTCACTTTGCACCAAATACTGTAAATTAATTTTTGAAAACATTTGTGGGGTCAAAATGCTATACCCATTGTTCAATTCTGTGAGGAGTGTGGTTTCTAAAATGGGGTCACTTCTTGGGAGTTTATTTTTTTTACTTCACCTTAGAGCCTCTACAGTTGTTAGCCAGTGCTGTATAAATCGCCAAACTAGGCCTTAAAAGGGTTTTTCTTAAATTTTTGAACTGATGACTTCTCTTCCAGATAGGACATCAGTAGCTGATCGTGGGGGGCCTGCCACCCGGGACCTCTGGCGATCAGCTGTTTGAGAAGGCACATTGTACAGCAGTTGTGCTTGGTATCGCAACTCAGCCCCATTCACTTCAACAGGGCTGAGCTGCAGCTAAGCCATGTGACCGATAAACGTGACTTCCAATGACCTGGTCAAAGCTGTGAGAAGGCCGCTGCTCTACTGCGAGCGCTGGTGCCTTTTCACGCAGCTGATCGGCGGGGTGCAGGGAGTTGAACCCCATCAATCAGATACTAATGACCTATCCCGAGGATATATGAAAATTAGAAATCTGGTGCAAAAGCAACATTTTATTGGTAAAAATGTAAATGTTCATTTTCACAGCCAAGTGTTTCTAAATTCTATGAAACGTCTACGGGGTTAAAGCACTCAGTACACCCCTCTATAAATTCCTTGAGTGGTGTAGCTTCCACTCCAGGGGTTCCTCAGGGTCTCTTCAAATGTGACATGGCACCCAAAAAACATTTCTGCAAAATCTGCCGACCAAAAAAACATATTGTACTCTTTCCCTTTAGAACCCTGCTGTGTGCCCATACACCAGTTTACAACCACATAAAATTGGGTCATTTATAGGTAGTTTTTATTATGTAAGCCCATCAAAGTAACTTCAGAACTGATTTGGACCTTTTAAAGTTAGTTTTAGAGATTTTCTGTAAATATTTGACTTTATGTTTTACCTTTATTTATAAAAAAAATAAAAATTTGCTCAGATTTACCATTGACTGTGTAAAAAATAATTTTTAAAAACATTTGTGGGGTCAAAATGCTATACCCCTTGTTAAATTCTGTGAGGAGTGTGGTTTCTAAAATGGGGTCATTTCTTGGGAGTTTATTTTTTTTAACTTCACCTCAGAGCCTCTACAGGGTCAGATTTACCATTAACATCAAGTACGTTGTGTACTGAAATGGTATATCTGTGTAAAAAATTGAAATTTTCACTTTGCACCAAATACTGTGAATTAATTAAACATTTAATTAATTAAACATTAAGTACGATGTGTCAGGAGAACACATTCTCGGAATCATTCGGATAACAAAAAGCATTCCATTTTTAAAGGGGTTCTGCACTTTGTTTTAACTGATGATCTATCCCAGGGGTGGCAAACCTGTGGCTCTTGAGCCGCATGTGGGTCTTTGCTTCTTCAAGTGCAGCTCTAGCTGTGGAGATGGGAAGCAGTCAGGCCGGCTCACTCTCCACCCCATGCTCAGATCTCTTTTCCTGATCGGGCACTGTTGCTACTTTGCAGCTCCATCTCACTCTCATGTCCTCATGCACACAGTGTGAGAACGTAGTACGTGGAGACACGCACTATGACCTGATGTTGTCCTCATCAGATCACAGTGGAGAGCGTGTCAGACCTGCAGAGTAGCAGGTGCCCGAGCAGGAGCCCAGTGCCTGATTAAGAGAGGGAAGATATTTTTTTAAATGATAGAACTGAGCATGGGGGGGTCCTGATCTGGGCAATCGGGGTCTGATCTGAGCATGGGGGGGGGCAGAGCTGAGCAGGGGGGCAGAGCTGATCTGGGGGGTCAGATCTGAGGCATGAGGGGGGTGCAGATTCGAGCATGAGGGGGGGCAGTATTCTGAGCATGAGGGGGGCAGATCTGAGCATGAGGGTGGCAGATCTGAGGCTGAGGGGGGGCAGATCTGAGCCTGAGTGGGGGCAGACTGAGCATGATTGGGGGCAGATCTGAGCATGAGGGGGGCAGAATCCTGAGGCATGAGGGGGCAGATCTGAGCACTGAGGGGGCAGATCTGAGCATGGGGGCGCAGATCTGAGCATGGGGGCGCAGATCTGAGCA
This sequence comes from Bufo gargarizans, assembly GCF_014858855.1. Taxonomy (NCBI): domain Eukaryota; kingdom Metazoa; phylum Chordata; class Amphibia; order Anura; family Bufonidae; genus Bufo; species Bufo gargarizans. The sequence continues at coordinate 1,587 of NW_025334741.1, read as the reverse complement.
TGAGGGGTCTTGTTTGAGCATGGGTTGGTCAGGTCTGAGCATGGGTGGGGGGAGATCTGAGCACTGAGGGGTATGACTGGCAGTCTCATTTGTGTTGTCTGTTCCGAACATTGGGGGTCTGATTTGAAGGTCTGATGAGGTTTGGGGATCCTATTTTAGGTCAGATGAGGATTAAGGATCTGAATTAGGAGTCTGATCTGAGGTCTGATGAAAAATATATTTTTATCTTTTTTTCTCTGCTTATGAAAAAATAAATTTTTATCAGACCTCAGATCAGATGACAAATATTTTTTTTCTCTTATTTTTCTTTGTTAAAACCTAGGTGCATCATGTAGGCTCTTTGTGTCTGTAAGGTTGGCCACCCCTGATCTATCCTCTGGATACATCATCAGCATCTGATCGGCGGGGGTCCGACCCCCGGGACCCCTGCCGATCAGCTGTTTGAGAAGGCAGTGGTGCTCCAGGAGCGCTGCGGCCTTCTCACTGTTTACCGCTGGCCCAGTTACGTCACGACAAGTATCAACTAGCGTGGGCGGGGCTAAGCTCTGTTCACTTGAATTAAGCTTAGCCCCGCCCATGCTAGTTGATACTAGTCGTGACGTCACTGGGCCGGTGGTAAACAGTGAGAAGGCTGAAGCGCTGCTGCCTTCTCAAACAGCTGATTGGCGGGGATCCTGGGTGTCAGACCCCCGCCGATCAGACGCTGATTATCTATCCAGAGGATAGATCATCAGTTAAAACAAAGTGCAGAACCCCTTTAATACCACATAGTGACACATGTCACATTTGCAAAAATAGACTCGGTCTTGAAAGGGTTAAAGGGATTTTCCCATGACAAGTCCTCCCACACTTCCACCCCTTCCATTGTTTTTGTTTTTTCTTCTGACACGGGCCATAAAAGTATTATGGGTGGGGGTCCACTGGGTGATCAAACCTTTCTTTCCTTGCTGGAGAGTTACACCCATGTGTGCAGGCACATTCAACAGAAGTTAATGAATAATATAATTATTCTAATATAATTATAATTAATATAAATTAGTATTCCGAAACAGAAAAATAAGAGCAATATGAGCTATATGTTTATTATAGCTTCTTTATACTAAACTATTACATTTCTTTGTAACAGGTACAAAGAACACGGCCACTTGTGACCTCGCCTAGTCCCATCGGATCTGAGGGGAAGGTCCTACCGCTAAATGTTCAAGTAGTCACTCAGCACATGCAGTCTGTAAAGCAGTCACCAAAGACTCCCCAAAATGTTCCAGCAAGTCCAGTTGGTGATCGATCTGCTAGACATCGCTACGCTCAGATTTTGCCTAAGCCAGCCAGTTCTAATCCTTTGACGATCCGTTCACCCACCACTGTGGTTATCACCAGTAGCCCAATTAAAAATGTGGTGCCAGCATCACATGTCAGTGCTCTGAATGTTGTGAAAATGATCTCTCTCGCTCCCAGTACTGCTAGTACTTCTGTAAAACAAACAACACCTGTCAGCAGCATTGGATGTTCAGTAGATGACAGCAGGACTGTGCCACAAATCAAGAATGGCTCTGTCATTTCTTTGCAATCTCCTGTACCTCGGATGGG